>NC_045794.1:48719322-49019322 GCF_009873245.2 Balaenoptera musculus | reverse complement strand
GTCTGGTGGACAAAACTATAGTTTTCATTTGATTTAATATATTGAAAAACGATTTTCACAATTTATAATAATTTCAGTAGAATTGTTATCTTGGCTTTTGTAATAGATCCATCATGATCATAATAAAATATTATGCATGATGCTAATAATCATAAAAGAAACAGTCACTGCCTACTGCAAAGTTCTGAGGCATGATAGGAAAAAAATTTGCAAGGTAATCCATGACTGTGACAAGAAATGGTTTGCATGTCTGAATATGCTTATGTGAAGTAAAAACAATTACAGTATCATTTTTTTTCTTGCATCTTGAATTAGAAAAATGTGGAGTGGATATCATTTGAGGCATTACTTATATGCAATTTATCTGGCTGTCAGGGCAATAAGTATTCCATTCTGTTCTCCCCCTCTTGTTTTTCTGAATTAAGGAAAACAAATCACAGATTCTGCCTACAAGGACTTACAGTATTATAGGGAATATAAAGCACCAACACATATAAACATGCATGTAGATAAGTAAATTTTGTAATGAAGGTATTAATACAGAATCATATTATTTGAAGATTTGGGGATGGGAGAAGGACATCCACTTAAAGAGAGGTGATGCGCTAAAGTGCAAAGGGAGGGACATGAGATATGTATTTTAAGCCATCAAATAATTTGGTTTAATTGAACAATAAAGAGAATAAAGTGGTGATGTTTGAAAGAGGGTTGAAAGGATAGATCCTGGCCAAAGTGTGAAAGGCTTTGGGAAACTTACATCCTCCCTTTATTTTATTTTATTTTATTTTATTTTATTTTATTTTTCCCCTTGCTTTCAGTTTTACTTTAGTATCATGGACATTAGTCACTCGATAGGTAGTATTTAAATGTAAATACATGCTGGTTCTGATCCATGGTGATATTACCTAGATTTGTCTTTTTTACTCTAAGAATTTATGGGGGAATAAAGTGGAATGAATAAGTAATAATACTTGTATGTAATTTTTTTAAAGTTATAGGGTTGCACATACAAAAATAAGAAGCTTGATAATGAGGTTGCTGCTCTGAATTCCAGGGCTTAATACATGAGCTAGATACTTTCCTGTTTATTTCTCTGTTAAATTTAGATGTTCAGAAGTTTCCTTTAGTGCCAAGCCAAGGTGGTAGTTTTTCATAAATGGGGGAAGAATTTGAAGAAGACAAATCAGTCTATTTCTAAGTTCCTAAGGCAGAAAATCTTGCTATTTCTAGCAGCTGTGCTCTGGCTCTGAAGTCTGGTCTGCTTTGGTGTTTGCCTTTGTTCTTCCTAAGCCTGTTGAGAAGCTGTCCTTTTTCATTAAGCATGTAAGTCTTTAGAAGTGTTCCCATAAGTCTTTTTGTTTGTATTTATCATTTTATTCAATTTTTTTTTGGTTTAGCAACATAGTTTATCTCAGTTCAAATAAGCTCTGTAGTGTGAATAATAATAATTTAAAAAAGTAAAGTTTAAAGACATTGGTAAGAGAAATTGGAATTAATGAATCTGTCTTAAAGTAGCTTCCTGTTGATCAAATATATAAATAAAGCCATTGGTTAGGGGAAATTCTGTGTTCAGTGTGCAGGACCTTAACTGTTATTTTATAAGGCCCACACCAGGGCCTTTAGCTCATGAAAGTATGAGAGGTGCTATAATAGAACTTTCTTCTATAAGCTTTAGGTTATAAATATCAAGGGAGATACTCTTGCTCATAGTAAAAATTGTTGAGGGAAATAATTAAAAGCAAAATCTTCCACTCCAGAAATCCTCTCCACAATTGTAGTAAAGAGAACACTTTTATTATTGAATATGTATTAAAGCAGAATGTGATGTACATCCCAGGAAGTCTGGTAAGAGATTACAAAGACAGAAGGAAACCTCACACATTTTTATAGCCAAGGAGACATAACCCATTACATACATGCTCTCAAGATAAACATTAACTAATCCTCAAATAAGAGGAGTTGACAGCACCATTTGTCACACATACTTCATCCTAAATTTACCTGGTAATTGGGGTGACCATCTGTGTTAGCTAATTGGCTTAATTCAGAGCAGAAATAAACTTGTTATATCTTTATGGCAGGAGGTAGTTTTGTAACTTGGAGAAAGGTACCCAACAAAGTTCAGCTCCCACCCTCCCACAGACATGGGGAAATAGGGGTTCTATCTTCCTCAGTGTTTACATTTCAAAGGGATGGTGCCCAGGTCCTTGAGGAAGTCATTCCTAGGTTGTAAGCTACAAAAGGCCAGGTAACAAAAGTCCTTCTAGTTTTCAGAAGGATTTACATACATTTCAAAGAAATGAGGAAGTACTTAAAATTACAAGTTTTCTAAGGTAAAAGCTCTGAGAAAATAGAGGGGAGGGAAATCTCTCATTTTCACAGGGAGAATAAAGCCTTATTTTTAATTTACATATGTCCTTAAAAATATTCATTCATCCATTCATCCATTTTTTATATAGTCTAATAAATAAAAATATTGATTTTAAAATAATTTTAAGTAAATTAAAAAAATGAAATACATTTTAAAATTATGACCCTACTATAGTCTAGACGTTCTTTCAGGTGCAGAAAATAAATTGTGAATTTGTTTTACATAAAGTTAGAAGAGCAGCAAAGGTTAAATGAAAACAAAGACTTTAACCTAATATTGGCATTTCTGACTGCTTATTATGATCTTCAGTTTGCCTTTGAGTGACTCAATCAGGCTTGACCAAAACCATATATGAAACTGAGATGAGATGAGGCCTTTGTTCTTCCTAAAGTTAAAAAAAAAAAATAGAAGGAATATAAATATACCAGGCAACAGTGGTTTGTAATACTGGAACTGTATAGGCACTGTTAGAAGGAAATTAAAAGCTAAGTGAGGAAAGAGAAATTTATCAAGTTCAAAAGTAGCAATTTCTGTAGCTCTATGAAGCGAAGCTAGCAGTGACATGTAGGACATGACTATCTAATTAACACTACATTAGCAGGTGCATTTATTTATGCAGTTACGTTTTGCTGAACATACTAAACCTTACTACTGAGACTTCTCTGTGTAGATCAAATTATTTTGGAATCTATTACCATATTGTATTTGTAATGCCATTGTTGAATATATTTCAATAACCAAAAAATTAGATTTCATAAGTTAAAAGATATTTTCTCAGCATAGAATTCAGCATAACATTGATAAAGCATTAGAGTCCAATATATATTGCAAGCATTTATAATATCTGTCTATATCATGTGTGTCTTCAGCACTGAACAGTTACCATTTGTTACTAACTTGTTCAAAATTTATTTACCACTAATATCAAAACATAATAGGCAAGTCTTTTGAAATATTTCTTTAAGAGACTGAGTTTATGCTATTGGTACAAGTTTAAAAACATAGTGAAAAGAGTTTGGAAATGCAAAAGCCTTTTCATGCTGAAAATCATTCATAAATTAAGTTCCCTGATGGCCAGAATAATGCCTGTTTATTTCACTGTGATATCCCAGCACCAAGTATGTGCCTTGAACTAACAGACTCTCAATAAATATTGTTAATAAGTCAAAAATGTATAAAATACTAAAGTGTGGAATAGATCATTATGAGGAGATCTATGAAATGTTTAGAGTTTATTAAAGAAAACTTGAAGACAATTTTGTCTATCACTAGATTAAACTTAGTTCCTGTGCTAAAGTAGGCAAGGTATAAATTTGAAAAATAAAACAGTAACCTGAGAACAATATTAATTTTTAATCTAAAGCTTCAACAGTATTTTGTGTATTTCAAAACTTACATCATTTTCCAATATAATTTCTTCAATGTTAGTCTAATTCTTTTATTTTTGACTCATAACAAAATGAATTATTTTCCAAAGGCTAATAACGACATTGAATTTTCGAGCTAAAAGAATAGATGATGTTATAAGAAATTCTTTGGCTCAAGGGTTGTGGCCTCAAATGTTTGAACTTCTGGATCAATGGATGAACTTCAGTAAATTTGTGAAATGTGTAAAATTGTTTGTAATATTTTCAGTGTATATACATTTTTTGAGGGTAGGGAATGTCAATAGCATTTCTAATATTTTAAGAAATATTCTCTCACCTTCAAAAGTTTAAGATTTATTTATTCATTTCTATGGTCTTCAAAGTGTGGTCCCCAGACCAACAGCTTACGCATGCCTGGGAACATGTTAGATATGTGACTTCTTGGGCTCCACCTCAGACTTAGTGAATAAAACATCTTGAAGAGTAGAGCCCAGCAATGTATATTTTAATAGCCTGCCTTCCAGGTGACTCATGCTAATGTTCGAACACCACTGGTTGGTCTCTAGCCCAATAATTAATAATCCTGGATCCAAATTTCAGTCACCCAAAGAGTTAAACCAGAAATACCAAATCTCAGAACATATCTTGAACTGATAAAATCAGAATTCAGAGAAGTGAGGAAGGTAAGGCCCAGACATCGGTATATATTTTTTTAAACTCCCTAGTGGATTTAACATGCAGTAAATGTTGAGAACCACTGGCCTAGTTAACTGTCTTTTTTGTTTTAACAGCTAACATTTAAATATTGTTTCCAAATTAGCAAAATTATTTCAACCAACAACACCCCATCTGCCCAGCCAACACTGGCAGTCTTAGGTTAAGACTATAAATATTCAAAATGTGTAAATATCTAAAAGTTATAGATCATCTTATACTAATTGTTAAAATATATTCTTTTTCTTTTTTGACAAATACCTTGTAGTTTGGACAAGTCATGTTTAGTCATTCAGGGCAGTAGTACACACCTTCTTCTAGAGGAGATAGTCATTCATACCATGTGGTCCATTGAAAGGTGTTATCTTATTTAAAAATCCCATCAACTGACCACTGGAACTGGCTGGAGAAGGGGGATGCAGGGAACCTGATCACATTAGATTAGTTACAGATTTTTGCAGAGATTGTTGAACTTGAGATCAGAAAAGGATGCTCTCAGCTTCCTGCTGCTGGCTCACACCATGGGATGTAATCAAAGGAGCTGCATAATGAAAGAGAGAAGGAAACAAATGGTCAGTAGCAGAGAATGAAGCAGATACATAAAATTGTGAAAGTTGAGGGACTGCAAGCCTGTGTTCTTGAGTTCCTTTAGGTAAGCCTTCTAATGAATTCCTCATTTGGGCTAACCTTATTCCACATGGCTTGCTGTTTTTGCCTCCATTCCCCAAAATCCTAAGTATTAAACATTGGTAGCTTCTATCTTAATTTTACCATTTATATTTCGCAATGAAAAGTAGCGGAGCTGAGACTTAAATCAAAGCCCAAGAGAGGAAAACCATAAAATCTGTTTTCAGCCATACAGCTTCTTAATTTTCTAACATGGCTTTCAGTACATTTGATTGAAAATAATTTGGGGTTTGAAACCTGATGCTGTCCCTAAGCACCTTGGTATCTATGCCATTTTATAGTTTTAAATTAATCATTTAGAGTCAGAATTTCATCTTTTCACCTTTTTTACCTTATAAGATATAGGATATTTGAAAGGATTGAGATAATTTCAGTAATGTGACCTTAACAGTTACATTTCCATAACAAATAATTGGTGTTTTTTATTAATTACTATCATCAGTATCATCATCAACTTTATTATTGTTGCTATTCTGAGTGAAACAACTAATACTTTATTTGGAGAAAATTATTAAAATATTTAACCCTGTAATGAGGGTTATGTTGCTTTTAAAAGGATGCCTTACTTTATTTTTTTGGTATACTCTTCCTAATCAGATCTCATTGATATGTAGCTAAGGCAGACAAGCAATCATTTACTAAGGAAAGTGAAACATCAAAGAAAAAATCTGTTGAAAGGGGGATGAAAACTTTTACTATCACAAAGCACACTTGGCCAAACATTTTTTTGTTGTTGAAGTATAGTTGATTTACAATATTATATTAGTTTTAGATATATGACATAGTGATTTAATATTGTTATAGCGTATCTGCCGTTTAAAATTATTATAAAATATTGTCTATATTCCCAGTGCTGTACAACATATCCTTGTATCTTATTTATTTTAGACCTACTAGTTTGCATCTCTAATCCCCTTCCCCTATCTTGCCCTTCCTCTTACCCTTCATCCTTCGTAACCACTAGTTTGTTTTCTGTATCTGTGAGTCTTTCTGTTTTGTTATATTCATTTGCTTATCTTATTTTTTATATTCCACATATAAGAGAAAATATACAGTATTTATCTTTCTCTGTCTGAATTACTTCACTTAGCATAACACTCTCTAGGTCCAGCCACGTTGTTGCCAATGGGAGAATTTCATTTTTTATGGCTAATACTCCATTGTATATATATATGCCACATCTTTTTTTATCTATTCATCTGTTGATTGACACTTAGGCTGCTTCCATATCTTGGCAATTATAAATAATGCTGCTATGAACACTGGTGTGCATGTATCTTTTTGAATTAGTGTTTTTGTTTTTTTTGGATATATACCCAGGAGTGGAATTGCTGGATCATATGGTAGTTCTATTTTTAGTTTTTGAGGAATTTCCATACTGTTTCCACAGTGGCTGCACCAATTTGCATTCCCACCAACAGTGCACAAGGTGTACCCTCTTCCCACATCCTTGCCAACATTTGTTATTTGTTGCCTTTTTGAAGACAACAGCTCTTACAGGTGTGACGTGATATCTCACTGGGGTTTTGGTTGGCATATCCCCGATGATTAATGATGTGAAGCATCTTTTCATGTGCCTGTTGGACATTGGCAAAAGATCTCTTCAGGTGTTCTGCCCATTTTTAAATCAGATTGTTTGTTTTTTTGATATTGACTTGTATGAGCCCCTTACATATTTTGGATATTAATCCCTTCTTAGATATATCATTTGAAAATATCTTCTCCCATTCAGTAGGTTGTAGGGGTTTTTTGTTGATGGTTTCCTTCCCTGTGCAGAAGTTTTTAAGTTTAGTTAGGTCTCATTTGTTTATTTTTGCTTTTGTTTCCCTAGCTTGAGGAGACAGATCCAAATAAATATTGCTAAGACTTATGTCAAGAGTGTACTGCCAATGTTTTCTTCTAGCAGTTTTACGGTTTCTGGTCTTACATGTAGGTCTTTAATCCATTTTGAGTTTATTTTTGCATATAGGGTGAGAAAATGTTCTAATTTCATTCTTTTACATGTGGCTGTCCAGTATTCTCAATACCAGTTATTAAAGAGTCTGTCTTTTCCTTATTGTATATTTTTGCCTCTTTTGTTGTAGATTAATGACCATATGTGGATGGGTTTATTTCTGGGCTCTCTGTTCTGTTTCATTGATCTATGTGTCTGTTTTGTGCCAGTACTGTTTTGATTACTGTAACTTTGTAGTACAGTGTGAAATCATTAGTATAAACTGAAGTCTGTAGTATAGTCTGAGGGGAGTATGATACCTCTAGCTTTGTTTCTCAAGATTGCCTGTGCTATTCAGGGTCTTTTGTAGTTCCATACAAATTTTAGGAGTATTCTATTTCTATGAAAAATGTCATGAAGTCCTAGCCACAGCAGATAGGTGAGAAAAAGCAATAAGAGGCATCCAAATTGGAAAAGAAGAAGTAAAACTGTCACTATTTGCAGATGCCATGATACTACGTATAGAAAACCTTAAAGTCTCCACCAAAAAAAGTATTAGAACTAATAAATGAATTCAGTAAAGTTGTAGGATACAAGACTACTATATGGAAATCTGTTGCTTTTCTATACACTAATAATGAACTATCAGAAAGAGAAAGTAAGAAAACAATCTCATTTACAATTGCATCAAAAAGAATAAAATACCTAGGAATAAATTTAACCAAGGAGGTGAAAGGCCAACACTCTGAAAAGTGTAAGGCAATGATGAAGGAAATTGAAAATGATACCAATAAATGGAAAGATATCCTGTGTTCATGGATTGGAAAAATTAATATTGTTAAAATGGCCAGATGACCCAAATCAATCTACAGATTTAATGCAATCCATATCAGAATGCCTAAAGATTTTGAAAAAAAGCAGAACAATGAACAGGGTTTGCTTTCCTTTTGAATAGTTACAAAACAAAGCATATAAAGTCAACAGAGTGTGTCATGATGGGCATATTAGATAGGATTCTATTGGAAAAAATAGACAGTTTTCTCTTAGTTTAAGGTCAGAGGAAAAGTTCACCATATAGAGTTTTAAATTGATGTAACTGTATAAACAATTGTATTTTGACTTTTTAACGGTAAAAAAAAGTTGTATTTTTAAAATTGATAAAAGTTATGATGAAGACACTGAATAATTTTGGCATTACTTAGTTATTTGACTCTATAAAGCAGGCATTATGGCAAAATCAACTAAAGATTAATAATTAATTACTAACACTGATTGAGCACTTACTACATGCCAGGTGAGCCCTGAACCTTTATAACTCTTGATTCCCACAGCAACCCCATGGCATTGTTTCTATTATTATTCCTGTTCTACAGATCAAAAAACTGATACAAAGAGAGTGTAGAAACTTGATAGTAAGTGATAGAGCTGAGATATAACTCTGTCTAGGAGGAAGAAATTTTCCTCTACCCTTCTAGGTTCCTCTAGCTGATCAAAGAATTAAATCAACATGAGTCAGATTAACAGGAAAAAATCAAACAAAAGTTTAATAACATACATACATGAGAGAGATCCGCAAAAACTGAGTAACTCACCAAAATGGGCTAAGCCCTCACCTTAAACACCATCTTCAGCTAAAGGCAAAAGAGGATGTTTTGCTAAAGGCAAAAGAGGAAGTATTGGTTTGGGACTTCAAAGAGGAGGAAGGCAATTGACATGGAGGTGGAAAAGCAAATGTTTGGTAAACAAATGTTTGCTGGGCTATGAAGAGACAATGGGACACAAAATGGATTCTGATCTCTCCCCTCTACACCTAGTCCCTATTCTTTGCAGATATCTCTAGTGATAGCTTTGTTCTGGGAACAGGCCCTTTATCTAAATTTTTTAGGCAGCTAAGGGGGAGGTAAAAAGAAAGACTTCCTGAGTCTTCTGTTTTTAGAAAATAATCATCCTAAATTAATACTCTTGCCAAAGAGACACATTTTGGGGTGGCAAGCCTTGCTCCCCTACATAATCTATTGATACATAATCCACTGAGTCTAGCTCAAAATCGATTGCTCTTAGCCACTATGCTGTATTATATAACATTATTTAAGAAAGTAAAAATTTAAGTTCAGCTTAAACCATGATTTGATGGTTTGCCGTGACCATACCATGCTGTTGTCTGAAAAGGATGATGGTACTGTCAATTATTCAGATAAATCATTCAAATAAATCAGAATATGCACCAGTGGGGAAAAAAATGTATCTAATATCATATTCCAAAAATCAGTGTAAAAATACTGTTTCATCTACATCACAATCTTTTTAATTCCATATATAAAGGGCATGAATAAAAGACAAGGTGTGTAACTGAGTAAGTTATTAATGCCAAGGAAACTATTAACCCAATTCTCAACAGAGTTTGTTCTTCATATTCCTTCAGGACTTAGAGACAACTGAAGTAGTCTTTGAGTTTTTAAGTCACATAATGCTTTCAGTTTCAGAACAGTTTAGAAAACCTTAGCCAGTTGTGTTTGATATTGTTGACTAAAGAAAATGCACAACTTAAAAGTTGAAAATTATGTTTGTTTTGTTCAGGGCATTACTGAGGACTATAGCCTGGGATACAGTTTCTCAGGTAGATCCGAGGAACTGTTCCAAAGAGGTAAGGGAGTAACTAGCATATATAGGAGTTTTTTCTGAAAAACAAAAAAACAAAAACATGAAGTCAAGCCTCAAAAGATTACTGCTAATCACAAAAAACAGACATCTCAAGTTAATGATTTTAGTGCTTTTTTATGTGTGAGAAATTGCAAGAGTCTGGGCTCCTTGCAATTATTCCTTTGATGCGAATCTTAACTATCTAGGGCCAGTATCCTGTTTTTCCCCTCAGGGCACACCATAGGGGGTGGCTGCAATGGCTCATGGCTGGATGGCTGCAACATTCTTTGTTTACTTGAAATGGCAAACAACTTTTTTTTTTTTGTCCACAATATTCTTATATTTAAAATGTTTACTAAAGCTGAATTTGCCCTTTTTAGAGAGTACAGCTGACACTTGAACAAGACAGGTTTGGACTGCTCTGGTTGTAACTGAGCGATGAGCTCCTATCGCTGCTATGCAGAAAGCCAAACTCTGACCGTGGGTGTTTGCAGCAAAGTAAGGGTTTATTGTAGGACTCCAAGCAAGGGAGTGGGAGACAAACCTCAGATCCATTCCAACTTGGTCTTTGAGTTAAGGATTTTTAAAGGGGAAGAAAAAAGAAGCTGGAGTTAATCGTCATCTTATGATGCTTCTTAATCATAGTTCCAGGAGTCAGGGTGTCTATGCTTTACAAATCTCTGGTCTGGTGGTCCATGACTGACCTTGACCAGGGCGGGGGTGGGCGGGAGTCTGTTAGCTCATCTTGCCCTGGGGAAACAACCTGGGTCTGTTGTACATTAAGAATGTTATCAACAACAGCAGTTTTAGTCATCTGACTGGTTGATTAGAGTTTATTCAACACAGGATTGAGGTCAGAGGGGACAAGAAAGGGAATATAGTTTTGGGTAGAGAGGTTAATCATAAATTTGGCAGGAGAACTCAGTTTCGGGGGGAGTTGGGTTTAGGGTCTACAGTACTATAAAATCCATGGTTGGTTCAATCTGCCGTGTGGAACCTTGGATACGGAGGGCTGACTGTCAAGTTGTATGTGGAATTTCAACTGTGTGGAGGTCAGTGCCCCTAACCTCCACTTGGTTCAAAGGTCATCTGTATATGATATGTAAAAGAATATTAGGCGTGTGCTTGAAGTGTCACATCACCATCATTTCTGAAGACATACAGTCTCTTCTTGGCTCCACTTTCTCTAGTTCACGGCTGCCTGTGCTTGTAAGCTGCCCTATTTAGTTTATGGTTCGAATTGTAGTTTTCTGGCCCCTGCTGTCGTTTCTGTAGTAGAATCTTATTCTGTTTCTCTGTTTGCTTTACCAGCTGTAGCTTCTTGAGGTCATCACACAACAGATTTCCATATTCCAGAAACCAAGTGGTAGTGCTATAATCAAAATTATTCTTTGTAAAATCGACCTCTTTGGATTTTAGCACAGTAGGACATGCAACTATCACAATAAAATAGTGACCAGCAGAAAAAAAAACCTAATATATATCTGTAGATATAAATATACTTACCTACAGAAAAATAAAAACCTGTAACATTTGGTAATTTTTTAATGCTTTGTAAATTATTTTTCTCTACACTGTTATTAATGGCATTGCTGAATCTCTTGACGTTGTGAGGGTTTGTTTATTAGATTCGTCTTTAAGCTTTTGTTGGCTTTTTTGTTATAGAGCCCCTGGAGGGTTAATCAAGGATGTCTTAACACATGTAATGGATTTTGCATGGGCAGGCAATTGCTAGGAAATGAAACATCAGTAAAATACCCTTTTAGAATTAAACTTTTCTTTGAGATATGATCATTTCCCCTCAGCACGGGGGGTAATATTCTTTTAGGAAGTTTAAACTGCATTACCTAGCTAAGTCAAAGTAAGTGTAACTATGTCTTTAGTACAATATATTTGAGGGGATTTATACTAGAGTGCTATCTTGATAGCTGGCATACTTTTGAACTTTCTCGTAATTATGGGGATTTGGTAATCCTTGTTAGTGTGTTACTAAAATCCAGATAAAGATATTTTGTTTTGGGGTAGGATAGATAGGAATTGCCAACAAATGCTACATTAATTTCTTCATGAAGAGAATGTACTCATCCTGAACACCTCTTACGAGCTAGGCATGGTGCTAAAAATATTTTAAGCATTACCAAAACTACTTCTCAACAAATTTATGAGGCCCATTTTCCAGATCAGAAAGCTGGGCCTCTAATTCCATAGCTGATGAGTAATAGCAAGAAATAGAATGTTTGCCTCCATAGGCCAAGCTTTTTCTACTTCAGATCCACAAATTTAGCTATCTTTATCACCCCATCATTTTTCTTGGATAGTTTTATTACCTCTTGCATCTCTTCTGGAACTTCTGATCTCTTTTAATAAGCTTGTTCTCTCTCTCTCTCTTCCGCCCTTTTCTCTGAAAGTATTTGATTAAATTTTTTTCTCCTTTTTTTTCTTTCTACGCTTCTTTGGAGTTATTTATATCCTTCCCCATTCTTTTAGTTTAACTACTCTATTTACTTAAAATTTCCTCTTTACCATAAGAAATATCTTTTTCTCTTTTTCTTTATTTCAGTAGCTCTATAGCTTTCATTAACATATCATTCCTTTCCTGTTACTTTTCTATCAAAATAATTGGTTATTCTAGACTAGATGAGCATTTTATATTATTCCAACAACAAAAAATATTATCTGAATATAATATCTATGAAAATCATGACACATGAGAACTCAAAATAATTATTCAGGGCCTGTGTGGGCGATGATTTTTCTAGACCCTTAAATTTGTGGGAAGATAACATTTTTAATCTAGGAGAGAATTTTCAGATGTAAATGACCCTGAAAGGATACTGCTGATACAAGTAGGAGTAGTGTTGCACTGGTCAACTTTACCATTTAAAGTATCTATCTCCCTATCTATCTATCTATCTATCTGTCTATCTATCTTATTGTTTATTGTTCTATCAATCTAACATTCTATCATTAATATAGCTCAATGAATTTCAATAAGCCCATACTACTGCTTATAAAATACTTTGAAAATGTGCCGATACTTTTGTTTTTCATGTGACTAAGGTTCACAACTGATATTTAGTAAGCAAGGTCCAAGAATGCCAGAATATTTAACTTATATTTTAAAATGTTAGATACCAAAAAATGTTAACATTTTTTGTTAATATTTAAAATATAATTTTTAGTTTTTCCCACTAAAACTGTTTTATCATTGTTATAATATTTTAAAAATAGGACATAAATATTAAATAAATATAAAGAGTTATGCTGGAAAAGCAGGAAATGATTTACCATATTTTGAAAATTTAAGCAAAATATTGAAACCCAGAATTCGTCACTAAGGTGCTCATAAAACCTCATGTAAAAAATACATGTTATTATTTCTTATGGAAAGTACACATTCCTGCAAAGTGTTATAATCTACACAGTATTGGGAAAAAAAATCCTGCCAAGATTATTAAAACTGTTCTAGCATCATTATTTAAAAAAAAATCAAGTGGAAGTTAATGAAAGATGACAACAGTCACTGAATGGTTTTCAATAGACGCTATTAATAAAATTAAGTGTAATCCCTTGAATAATAAATTATTTCTTAAGGTACGTAGTGGCAATGGAGACTGGCTAAATATCGCATCTCACAATAAGAGGAGTTTCCAGAAACATTGCTTAAAAAGATTTTGTTTGCTATGCAGTATTTGGTAACAAATTTAAAATTAAATCAATGAAATGTAAATATCAAGATTGAAGTATTGCATAAATTTATATCTCTCAGGTAAATACATTTGAAAATTTGAATGCTGTTAAGAAACAAAAAAAAGAAAGATAAGCCTCATTAAATTAAAGGAATTGTGGGATTAGTAAACATATTTACATATTAAACAAATACTTTCTTGCTGAGAATGTTATTTTCCATTGCTGAAAGAGTTTGTTAAAAATAGTCTTGAAATGTATTTCCAAATGACTTGGAAAAAATATATTGCTCCTAATTAGCTCTTATTAAAAAGATGTGAGGAATAATTCTAAAATGTTTATAATTAAAAAAATAAAGTTACAACATGTATGATTTTTTCGTTTGAAATGAATGTGAAACATGTTTGTCTATATTTCTATAACGAACTGAAAAGAAAAAAACCTTTGATGTCAAAATAAAACTTAATCAAATTATCCAGAGTTTTTGGGTTCAATTAAAACTTTAATTCCCATTTTTTTAATACCCATTGAATTACTTGTATCCAACTACGTAGATGAAAAGGATTTCAGTGCAATAGTACAGGTACTGTAAGCATAACAATACTTCAGATGTTTATTAGGGATTTGATATATCTTTTAACAGACTAAGAAATATGATTATTATTATTTTATTTGCTGATCTCATTGTATTAAAAAAAAGCCAATTACATTAGCAACAAAAAAGTTTTTTTTTTTAACATCTTTATTGCAGGATAATTGCTTTACAGTGGTGTGTTAGTTTCTGCTTTATAACAAAGTGAATCAGCTATACATATACATATATCCCGATATCTCCTCCCTCTTGCGTCTCCCTCCCACCCTCCCTATCCCACACCTCTAGGTGGTCACAAAGCACTGAGTTGATCTCCTTGTATTATGCGGCTGCTTCCCACTAGCTGTCTATTTTATATTTGGTAGTATATGTAAGTCCATGCCACTCTCTGACTTCGTCCCAGCTTACCCTTCCCCCTCCCCATGTCCTCAAGTCCATTCTCTACGTCTGCATCTTTATTCCTGTCCTGCCCCTAGGTTCTTCAGAACCATTTTTTTTTTTTAGATTCCATATATATGTGTTAGCATACGGTATTTATTTTTCACTTTCTGACTTACTACACTCTGTGTGACAGACTCCAGGTCCATCCACCTCACTACAAATAACTCAACTTCGTTTCTTTTTATGGCTGAGTAGTATTCCATTGTATATATGTGCCACATCTTCTTTATCCATTCATCTGTCAGTGGACACTTAGGTTGCTTCCATGTCCTGGCTATTGTAAATAGTGCTGCAGTGAACATTGTGGTACGTGACTCTTTTTCAATTATGGTTTTCTCAGGGTATATGCCCAGTAGTGGGATTGCTGAATCATATGGTAGTTCTATTTTTAGTTTTTTAAGGAACCTGCATACTGTTCTCCATAGTGGCTTTATCAATTGACATTCCCACCAACAGTGCAAGAGGGTTCCCTTTTCTCCACACCCTCTCCAGCATTTATTGTTTGTAGATTTTTTGATGATGGCCATTCTGACTGGTGTGAGGTGATATCTCATTGTAGTTTTGATTTGCATTTCTCTAATGATTAATGATGTTGAGCATTTTTTCACGAGTTTGTTGGCAATCTGTATTTCTTCTTTGGAGAAATGTCTGTTTAGGTCTTTTGCCCATTTTTGGATGAGGTTTTTTGCTTTTTTGATATTGAGCTGCATGAGCTGCTTGTAAATTTTGCAGATTAATCCTTTGTCAGTTGCTTCATTTGAAAATATTTTGTCCATTCTGAGGGCTGTCTTTTCATCTTGTTTATGGTTTTCTTTGCTGTGTAAAAGCTTTTAAGTTTCATTAAGTCCCATTTGTTTATTTTTGTTTTTATTTCCATTTCTCTAGGAGGTGGGTCAAAAAGGATCTTGCTGTGATTTATGTCATAGAGTGTTCTGCCAATGTTTTCCTCTAAGAGTTTTATAGTGTCTGGCCTTACATTTAGGTCTTTAGTCCATTTTGAGTTTATTTTTGTTTATGGTGTTAGGGAGTGTTCTAGTTACATTCTTTTACATGTAGCTGTCCAATTTTCCCAGCATCACTTATTGAAGAGGCTGTCTTTTGTCCACTATATATTCTTGCCTCCCTTATCAAAAATAAGGTGACTATGTGCCTGGGTTTATCTCTGGGCTTTCTATCCTGTTCCATTGATCTATATTTCTGTTTTTATGCCAGTACCATACTGTCTTGATTACTGTAGCTTTGTAGTATAGCCTGAAGTTAGGAAGCCTGATTCCTCCAGCTTTGTTTTTCTTTCTCAAGATTGCTTTGGCTGTTCGGGGTCTTTTGTGTTTCCATACAAATTGTGAAATTTTTTGTTCTAGTTCTGTGAAAATTGCCATTGGTAGTTTGATAGGGTTTGCATTGAATCTGTAGATTGCTTTGGGTAGTATAGTCATTTTCACAATGTTGATTCTTCCAATCCAAGAACACGGTATATCTCTCCATCTGTTTGTATCTTCTTTAATTTCTTTCATCAGTGTCTTATAGTTGTCTGCATACAGGTCTTTTGTCTCCTTAGGTAGGTTTATTCCTAGGTATTTTATTCTTTTTGTTGCAGTGGTAAATGGGAGTGTTTCCTTAATTACTCCTTCAGATTTGTCATTATTAGTGTATAGGAATGCAAGAGATTTCTGTGCATTAATTTTGTATCCTGCAACTTTACCAAATTCATTGATTAGCTCTAGTAGTTTTCTGGTAGAGTCTTTAAGATTCTCTACATATAGTATTGTGTCATCTGCAAACAGTGACAGCTCCACTTCTTCTTTTCTGATTTGGATTCCCTTTATTTCTTTTCCTTCTCTGATTGCTGTGGCTAAAACTTCCAAAACTCTGTTGAATAATAGTGGTGAGAGTGGGCAACCTTTTCTTGTTCCTGATCTTAGAGGAAATGGTTTCAGTTTTTCACCATTGAGAATGATGTTGGCTGTGGGTTTGTCATATATGGCCTTTATTATGTTGAAGTAAATTCTTTCTGTGCCTACTTTCTGGAGGGTTTTTATCATAAATGGGTGTTGAATTTTGTCAAAAGCTTTCTCTGCATCTATTGAGATGATCATATGGTTTTTATCCTTCAATTTGTTAATATGGTGTATCACATTGATTGATTTGCATATACTGATGAATTCTTGCATTCCTGGGGTAAACCCCACTTGATCATGGTGTATGATCCTTTTAATGCGTTGTTGGATTCTGTTTTCTAGTATTTTGTTGAGGATTTTTACATCTATGTTCATCAGTGATATTGGCCTGTAGTTTTCTTTCTTTGTGACACCTTTGCCGGGTTTTGGTATCAGGGTGATGGTGGCCTCGTAGAATGAGTTTGGAAGTGTTCCTCCTTCTGCTATATTTTGGAAGAGTTTGAGAAGGATAGGTGTTAGCTCTTCTCTAAATGTTTGAAAGAATTCGCCTGTGAAGCCATCTGGTCCTGGGCTTTTGTTTGTTGGAAGATTTTTAATCACAGGCTCCATTTCAGTGTTTGTGATTGGTCTGTTTATATTTTCTATTTCTTCCTGGTTCAGTGTCAGAAGGTTGTGCTTTTCTAAGGAATTGTCCATTTCTTCCAGGTTGTACGATTTATTGGCATACTTGCTTGTAGTAATCTCTCATGATCGTTTGTGTTTCTGCAGTGTCAGTTGTTACTTCTCCTTTTTCATTTCTAATTCTATTGATTTGAGTTCCCCCTTTTTTTCTTGATGAGTCTGGGTAATGGTTTATCAATTTTGTTTATCTTCTCAAAGAACCAGCTTTTAGTTTTTTTGATCTTTGGTATTGTTTCCTTCATTTCTTTTTCATTTTATTCTGATCTGATCTTTATGATTTCTTTCATTCTGCTAACTTTGGGGGGTTTTTTGTTCTTCTTTCTCTGATTGTTTCAGATATAAGGTTAGGTTGTTTATTTGCAAAGTTTCTTGTTTCTTAAGGTAGGATTGTATTGCTATAAACTTCCCTCTTAGAACTGCTTGTGCTGCATCCCATAGGTTTTAGGTCATTATGTTTTCATTGTCATTTGTTTCTTGGTATTTTTTGATTTCCTCTTTGATTTCTTCCGTGATCTGTTGGTTATTAAGTAGTGTATTGTTTAGCCCCCATGTGTTTGTATTTTTTACAGACTCCTTCCTGTAATTGATATCTAGTCTCATAGCGTTGTGGTTGGAAAAGATACTTGATACGATTTCCATTTTCTTAAATTTACCAAGGCTTGATTTGTGACCCAAGATATGATCTATCCTGGAGAATGTTCCATGACCACTTGAGAAGAAAGTGTATTCTGTTGTTTTTGGATGCAATGTCCTATAGATATCAATTAAGTCCATCTTGTTTAATGTGGCATTTAAAGCTTGTGTTTCCTTATTTATTTCATTTTGGATGATCTGTCCATTGGTGAAAATGGGGTGTTAAAGTCTCCTACTATGATTGTGTTACCATCAATTTCCCCTTTTATGGCTGCTAGCATTTGCCTTATGTATTGAGGTGCTCCTATGTCAGGTGCATAAATATTTATAACTGTCACATCTTCTTGGATTGATTCCTTGATCATTATGTAGTGTCCTTCTTTGTCTCTTGTAATAGTCTGTATTTTAAAGTTTATTTTGTCTGATATGAGAATTGCTACTGCAGCTTTCTTTAGATTTCCATTTGCATGGAATATCTTTTTCCATCCCCTCACTTTCAGTCTGTATGTTTCCTTAGGTCTGAAGTGGGTTTCTTGTAGAGAGCATAAATACGGGTCTTGTTTTTGCATCCATTCAGCCAGTCTGTGTCTTTTGGTTGGAGCATTTAATCCATTTACATTTAAGGTAGTTATCAGTACGCGTGTTTCTATTACCATTTTCTTAATTGTTTTGGGTTTGTTATTGTAGGTCTTCTGCTTGTCTCTAAAGGTTTTAATTTCTCCGTCTAATCTGAATGAGATCCTTGCTGCGTACAGTCATCTTGGTTGTAGGTTTTCCCCTTTCATCACTTTAAATATGTCCTGCCACTCCCTTTTGGCTTGCAGAGTTTCTGCTGAAAGATCAGCTGTTAACCTTATGGGGATTCCCTTGTATGTTATTTGTTGTTTTTCCCTTGCTGCTTTTAATATTTTTTCTTTGTATTTAATTTTTGATAATTTGATTAATATGTGTCTTGGTGTGTTTATCCTTGGATTTATCCTGTATGGGACTCTCTGTGCTTCCTGCACTTGATTGACTATTTCCTTTCCCATATTAGGGAAGTTTTCAACTATAATCTCTTCAAATATTTTCTCAGTCCCTTTCTTTTTCTCTTCTTCTTCTGGGACCCCTATAATTCGAATGTTGGTGCGTTTAATGTTGTCCCAGAGGTCTCTCTGAGACTGTCCTCAAGTCTTTTCATTGTTTTTTCTTTATTCTGCTTTGCAGTAGTTATTTCCACTATTTTATCTTCCAGGTTACTTATCCGTTTTTCTGCCTCAGTTATTCTGCTATTGATTCCTTCTAGAGAAGTTTTAATTTCATTTATTTTGTTGTTCGTCATTGTTTGTTTGCTCTTTAGTTCTTCTGGGTCCTTGTTAATCATTTCTTGTATTTTCTCCATTCTGTTTCCAAGATTTTGGATCATCTTTACTGTCATTACTCTGAATTCTTTTTCAGGTAGACTGCCTATTTCCTCTTCATTTGTTTGGTCTGGTGGGTTTTTACCTTGCTCCTTCATCTGCTGTGTGTTTCTCTGTCTTCTCATTTTGCGTAACTTACTGTGTTTGGGGTCTCCTTTTTGCAGGCTGCAGGTTCGTAGTCCCCTTTGTTTTTGGTTTCTGCTCCCAGTGGGTAAGGTTGGTTCAGTGGGTTGTGTAGGCTTCCTGTTGGAGGGGACTGGTGCCTGTGTTCTGGTGGATGAGGCTGGATGTTGTCTTTGTGCTGGGCTGGACCGCATTCGGTGGTGTGTTTTGGGGTGTCTGTGACCTTATTATGATTTTAGGCAGCCTCTCTGCTAATGGGTGTGGTTGTGTTCCTGTTGTTTGGCATAGGGTGTCCAGCACTGTAGTTTGCTGGTCGTTGAGTGGAGCTGGGTCTTAGCGTTGAGATGGAGATCTCTGGGAGAGCTTTCACCATTTGATGTGATGTGGAGCCAGGAGGTCTCTGGTGGACCAATGTCTTGAACTTGTTTTGCCACCTCAGAGGCACAGGCCTGACACCTGGCGGAACAGCAAGACCCTGTCAGCCACACGGCTCAGAAGAAAAGAAAGAAAGAAGGAAAAAAAAATACAATAAAGTTATTAAAATAAAAAATAATTATTAAAAATAAAAAAATTATAAAGTAATAAAAAAAGAAAAAAAAAGAAGGAAAGAAAGAAGAGAGAAACCAAACCAAAAAACAAATCCACCAATGATAATAAGTGCTAAAAACTATACTAAAAAAAGAAAAATAGGACAAATGGTAAAAGCAAAGCTATTCAGACAGAGTCACACAAAGAAGCACACACATACACACTCACAAGAAGAGAAATAGGAAAAAAAAAAATATCGTTGTTCCCAAAGTTCACTGCCTCAATTTTGGGATATTTGTTTTTCTATTCAGATATTCCAAAGATGCAGGTTACAGCAAGTTGATTGTGGAGTTCTAATCCGCTGCTCCTGAGGCTGCTGGGAGAGATTTCCCTTTCTCTTCTTTGTTCGCAGAGCTCCTGGGGTTCAGCTTTGGATTTGGCCCCTCCTCTGCGTGTAGGTCGCCTGAGGGTGTCTGTTCTTCGCTCAGACAGGATGGAGTTAAAGTAACAGCTGATTAGGGGGTTCTGGCTCACTCAGGCGGGGGGGGAGGAGGGGTACAGAATGCGGGGCGAGCCTGCGGCGGCAGAGGCCATCGTGACGTTGCACCAGCCTGAGGCGCGCCTTGTGTTCTCCTGGGGAAGTTGTCCCTGGATCAGAGGTCCCTGGCAGTGGCGGCTGCACAGGCTCCCAGGAGGGGAGGTGTGGATAGTGACCTGTGCTTGCACACAGGCTTCTTGGTGGCTGCAGCAGCAATCTTAGCATTTCATGCCCGTCTTTGGGGTCTACACTGATAGCCACAGCTTGCATCCGTTTCTGGAGTTTGTTTAGGCAGAGCTCTGAATCCCCTCTCCTCGCATACCCTGAAACAAGGGTCTCTTGCCTCTTAGGCAGGTCCAGACTTTTTCCGGGACTCCCTACTGCCTAGCTGTGGTGCACTAGCCCCCTTCAGGCTGTGTTCATGCAGCCAACCCCAGTCCTCTCCCTGGGATCTGACCTCCGAAGCCCAAGCCTCAGCTCCCAGCCCCCACCCGTCCTGCCGTCGGGTGAGCAGAGAAGCCTCTCAGGCTGGTGAGTGCTGGTCGGCACCGATCCTCTGTGCAAGAGTCTCTCCACTTTGCCCTCTGCAACCCTTTTGCTGTGCTCTCCTCTGTGGCTCCGAAGCTTTCCCCCCGCCACCCCCAGTCTCCGCCAATGAAGGGGCTTCCTAGTGTGTGGAAACTTTTCATCTTTCACAGCTCCCTCCCAGTGGTGAAGGTCCTGTCCCTTCTCTTTTGTCTCTGTTTTTTCTGTTTTCTTTTGCCCTACCCAGGTACGTGGGGAGTTTCTTGCCTTTGGGGAAGTCTGAGGTCTTCTGCCAGCATTCAGTAGGTGTTCTGTAGGAGCTGTTCCACATGTAGATGTATTTCTCATGTATTTGTGGGGAGGAAGGTGAGTTCCACGTCTTACTCTTCTGTCATCTTAAAGGTCTCTTCAGAAGGTGTCTTCTGAGTTGAAGTTATCGGCAATTACTCCCCAAAGTATAAAGTAAAACAGTGTATAACAGTCAGTATTAAAATGTTTAATTTTATATTGTCTTTACCACCTTTAATCTTCTGAATAATTTCATTAATCAACATAAGATAAAAGGTTACATATTTATAAGAAATATTAAATGAATAGAGATACATAAAACTGAAGGGTTTCAATGATTTTCATTAGTAAAGGTTGTTTTAAAAATACTTCATCACAACACAAACCATACATTTTTAAAATGTTTATCGGTATGTTATGAAAATTACATGCTGAAACTATTTTAAAAATATTTTGTTACTCTAAATATTTTTAAAAATAGATTAAAATGATGATGTTATGAACATTGTTAAAAATATTTTGGGGTTGCCTGATGTTCTATATCTTATCCTAAAGTCTCCTGAAAAACTTCTTTCACTGACATACTGTTTGCGTTTTTAAAAATTCATTGTGTATTCCATTTGATGAATATTATGGTTGTAAAGTCTTTTAAGTACTGGAGACTTAATGCATGATTAGATTTCAAGACAGTAGATATGATGGAAGAGATGATATCTAGGATCGTCTTTTGTTATCCCACATTATAACATAGGAAATTATTTTCTCATTAGGCATGTAAATAAGATTCAGCTAATTTGTGAAAATACTTTACTTTCTCATTTTTTCCGCTTGTGATTGGTATGTTTTCCTTGGCTAATGTAATCTATTTCACTACGTTCAAATATTTTATTATTTATTATTAATACTTATCCTAGTGTCGCTTACCTCTTTCATTTTCTCACACTTATTTCAAGATAGGTTACTGATCTTAATTTTTTTGTAGCCACGCTTGTTAAATATAAGTAAGTGCAGGCACTTTACTATATAGTCTGGTAGTCATATTTAAATATTGGTATATTGGAATACATAACTACTTTATTATAAATTATTCCTATTTTTTTCCTTTGTATTAGATTTAGGATTTGTACTGATTATTTTAAAAGTTGTGTAGGTATTACAGATAAATTTCATTTCAGGTAGTAAAAGGGATATTACAAAATATTTGTTTTAAAAAGATGGTGCTTTTGATATGACCAAGAAGCACTGATCTCTTATCTGTCCATTTTAGTACTACTTAGCCTTAGAATCTAGCTGTAGTCTATCTACACAAGGCCCACTACTGTATGTTTAAACTCTATCCTTTGGAACTAATGTTGGAAGGTGGCCTTCCTGTCAAGCTTTCTCTAGGATTGTCTTGTTTTATGAGTGAAAACTTCACTCAAAGTGTATCTATAAGGAGTAGAAGTCATAGGAAAATTTATAGGGTGTATTTAAAGGCACCTAAGAATCTGTTAATTTAAAGATAGTGCAGTATGCCTCAAGGAAGAAAATGTCATGAAATGGTTTAAAATGTAACCATTTCTTTAACTTACCTTTTAGCATCAGGCACGTCATAATATGTTAAAGGGAGACATAGAGGCTTGTGCTCACAGAATGTGGCTTGGGGAACAGAGCATTTAATTCCAGTCACCTGGCTAGAATAACTCTTTAGGTGTAAGAAATGAAATGGCATCTTTCCTGCTCCCATTTATCTTTACCAACTAAAGCAGTTTTGGCGGAGTTGCCGGCAGTACTTCTGTTTGCAAATGATGATAATATGATTGGGGTTACTTGGGGAATACAAGAGCCTATTTGATGAACTTTCTGCCCACTTTTTCATTAAAATACATCTCAGAGCAAATGAAATGAATGACTTTTCACATGCACTAATCAGCTGCACAGAAGGGGCAAAAGGAAACTTTGTTTCCTCTCACAGTCATACCCCTTTCACAGTTCTGTGAAATAGTTTTTAGATCATCTTACATGCCAAGGGGTTTTGTGTTGTTCCTTTTTGTCCTTTGTGACCCTCAAATAAAATGGAAACTTTCTATGTTCATGACTTTCCTTTCATGTTGAGCTCATGGAGACAGGGGGTCATGCTACCAATATATTTTTAAGCTTCACACAATTACCCTCAACCCCAGTAAAGCACAGAGCAGCAGGACAGTATTTATGACTTGTCCCATTGAAAACCACTGTCTCAGGCAGCCCTACGGGAGACCAAACATTATGCAGTGCTTATAAAAAATATGAAGGGACAGTGCAGGGCTAACATATTTAAACATCCCATTACTGTACTTTTGAATATCAGTTCTTCCAGCCTGGATTTTCTGCTCTGAAGTTGAGCTGCATGGTTCCCCTGCAGGTTGCTGAAGTGGAAATTATTTCTCTATTTGTCTACCATCTATTATTTTCCAAACACAATTATCATCCTGCGTTATATAAAATTGAGGAGGGGTGGTTATTAACTTGAACTACACAGGTCCAAGGATACTTCACAATATATTGCCACTTTGTTCCACTAAGCCATGCCATTTGACTAGTTCTGAAGTAAACACAATCACATGTTAATGCACAGCTTTAAAAGGAAATTTTTAGTTTTCAAACTTTTTCTCTTTATTTTATTACAGTAAAACTTCAATCTTTTTGATTTTTCAAAAAAATAAAACAGAGCAAAACAAAAATGTTTATTAACTGGTACATAATATTAAAAAATGTTTGAATTACCATTCTTGAAAATCTGTTTCTGGAAAAATTATTTCTCCAGGGTATTATACCAACTGTGGTCTTGGGCAAGATAAATAATGTGAATTGTACTTTCTACTCTCCCATTTTTCTGATGTATTTTCTCAGCTCAGCTGTTAGAGTAACCTTGTACCTTTCACAGGTGCACTTGGCTAGTATCTGTCCAGTCTGTCAGTGTGGGTATCATCAAGTTTTATAACAAATAACAAGCCCAATGTGATGCATCAGACAGCATTTTAGTCTCTGAAGCTTGGAGCTCACCTTGGAGTCTCCTGTGAAGCTAAATATTCTCTCTAGAGTCTAAGATGACACTGGCTATCTTAATGGTTCTGTCTCTGCTGGCTTACTCTTCTGGATCAGTGTCACCTGAGGCTGTATTAATTATGCATATGAAGCATCTGGTCAGGAGGACTTTCTCCATTCCCCCTCAGTACTTGTGCGTATATATCCCTCACATTTAGAGTAATCCAAACACCTGATATCAGTAGGTCAGCATTCAGGCTCTGGAGTACAGAATTTATGAAAATAAATACAACCGAGTAGATGCATGGCAATCCATATTTGGAGCCTCAGTTATTCTCCAACATTTTACTGTGTTGTCAGCATGAAAATATTATAGGTCTTGACATAACTGTATCACACTTAAAAATCACTCTTAATAAAAATATACTATAGTCTATGGAATGGACCTGAATTCTATTGTGTGATCGCTTTAACAGAGATGGAAATTCTTGATTTTCAGTGTTACGTGGATTGAAGAATAAATGTAGAATATGAATGATTTCTGTGGAACTGATAGAAGGGTTTTGAATGAAAAAAAAAAATATATATATATACATGCCCTAGAAAATATTATTCAGAACACATAACAGTATTTTCCTTTAACTTTGAGATGTGATATGAACTTATTTGGCCATTAATAGATAAGTCAGTATTTTACAGTAAATAAAAGAATACATTATGGCAAAGCTAAAGATTTTGTCTTCAAATGACTTCTGTACTGTGGGAACAATGAAACAAAACCGATGAAAATACACAGTCAGACATACACTATTTTTCTTTATCTTTTAAAAAATACTTTGGAACCAGATTTAAAACAAGAAACATCCTTACGTAGAGGAATATCATCATTTGAAAATTGAAATTTAACCTAATTACAAAATAATATTCTCTAAACTTCTGAAAATATGTAATAAGCACATATAAAAAATTGTCACCCATAATGCCAAACTCAGTATATCCACTACTGATATCTTGATGTATTTATGCCCAATTTCCTATTCAAGTGCATTCATATGAACAGTTTTTAGAAAAACGGGATCATACTTTGCAAACTGATCAAAACTTCAGTTTTTCACGCTTATTGTAAGTATATTTTTGGCTAAATGTAGAAGTAGAATGGCTAAATTGAGAGCTTTGTCTTCCAGAAAGATTGTGCCAGTGATGAATGAACTTATTTCTTCATCATCACAAGAAATGCCTCATGTGTGTGCCACATGCATGTGCATATGTGTGTGTGTGTGTGTGTACCTTCAGGGACGAAGACTATATATATGTGTATTTGTGAGTTGCAGAGGAGAAAAATATTTACCTTTGTGTTTCAGTGCACATTTCCTTGATTGAACTTTTGATCACTTAACAAGGTTTCTCATTTCTTTCTATGTTTAATGATCATTTCTAGTTATTTTGTGATTGTCTTTTGACAGCTTTCTTCATTTTTCTTTTGGGGCTGCCCACTTTTAAAAATTGACTTGTAAGAGCACATTATTTATGAAGGGCATCAGCCTTTCATCTATCATGGTTTAATTATTTGACACATTTTCTTTTTGTTTTGCCTTTATACTTGTTTTAAAGATAAAGATTTTAATTATTATATACTAATGTTACCTTTTTATTTATGAATTCTTCTTTTACAGATATATTCTGAAAAATTTTCTCCCGGCTGATAGAAGGTAAGTATTCAGAAATTTTGGACTCAACATTTTTTGTTGTTGTTACATTTAGAGAGATTTCTAGGATAGGTGACATTGTGAGTTCATGATTTAAATTCCTCTCTTTGTCCCCAAATATCGATATGTACCTTTGGCAAAGACTAAATCAATTAAAATATGGTTTACATTTAACTATTACTATGAGCATGTAATCTAGTGTGTTGCATGGTGTTATTTCTCCCAGTGGTCAGTAGAGTTATAGAATAATCTGTCTCTTCCCCACTGATTTTAAAATGCCATTTTTATCACACATATTGGCTCTGGTTTTGAACATTTGCTAATGTTCAAGTTTATGTTATCACATGGTTTTGATTACTAAACCTTTAGGGGATTATTATTTTGTAATGCATGTGCCTTTGCACATTTTTATGTGAGTGGATGGAAAAAAAACATAATTCAGACAGTAAGTTGGAAAAAATTCAAAGAGAATGATTCTTGTGATATTTCATTGTATATAATTATTAGCAGTTGGTTTTAGAAAATTGATTTAATTGACCCAAGGAAAAGTTTGCAAAGATGTTAATAACAATACTACATATAAATATTCATAACCTTTAGAAGAATTTAATGGCTTAACATTTATTAATGTCTTAGATTGCTAAGAAGTCTGTGGAACTCATCTGTTAAGAAGGCATTCTTTTTATTTTTTAATATTCATAATTCCAGTTTTGGATTTTCATTGGGCTACATGATCCAGTTATTTGATAAAATAATACAACAGAAAGTCATGTAAAATTTGTTTGACTAGTTAGTTGGTATATTCTTGTTTTGGTAGTGAATTGAGTTCCACATTATTCTATGAATGTGTTAGGGTCTTCTGAGTATAAATTTAGAGGACTGAAGAAATAATTCTTATATTAATTATGGCAGTCTCCCCACTGATTGGATTTTCTGTGCAATGTCTGATTTGAAATATTCTGACCAGTAATCGACTTGAATCATTAAAAAATCTCACATATTACAATGTTTACTTGCACATTCCTTCTCTATGTTTTATATATCTGTAAGTGGCACAGAATACTTTCTCCAAGAACATATCTTCATCGTATATATAAAAACTGTGAACATCAAAAACAAGTATTGAAAACTTCTCCCTCCAAATAAGGAACCATTTGTGACTTAGTGCAGCACTTGAAAGTCATTCAGAGTAGAAGATAACTTGATGTGTTATTGTTTTTCAGTGAGGTTGATGTGATAAAAACTACTGAAGTTCCAAAGTCTCAACTTGTGTACTAGTCTAAGATAGGTGAAAAGTAACAAATGGAAATTACAGTTACAGTATGAATTAAATTAATTTTCTAAAAAACAATTGGAAATTTTAGGCTAGTAATTGCTGAGAAGTTTTGTGATGTTTGTATAGTTGGTTTGGCTAAGGTACTTAAATGTTGTTATCCTTGACTTAAGGGGCCACAGCTGGCCTATTTGATGTCAATCTTCTAGTCCAAATGATCACTCTGGGCAGTTTAATAATTGTGTGTTTGTTCTAAAATCAGAGGTGGAGAGTGGAGTGCTATGATACTGAGGCACAAAACAGGTGTGTTATTTAAATGTAAAATGTCCTACCAATCAATGCCTAAAGGAGTGTACACTTCTAATAAATGTACCTTTCTGCATTTATTTGCTACTTTTCTTTAAGGATAAGAATACAACTTAGAGGGCCATTTTAAGAGCATTTTTATTCTAATGGCAACACAGAACTATTAATTTATAGGCATGTGGAAATAAGTGGAAATAACCTTCTGATAATGGAGCATTTTTCTTCTTTTAATATTTACACTACATGTGAACTTTCCAGGTATTTTAATTCAAGCAATTTCTTGTGCACTGTATATCAGAGCACTTATAATGCCACTGTTCTAAAAATTGATAATGGAAAGAATAGTGGCAGAAGTACTTTAGGTTAAGATAAAGGGAATATGAGAACAAAAAGTGGCTTTTTGGAGGCTATCTACTTGATATTTTGCTACAGAGAATTAGGATTAAATAAAACAATAGTAAAAAGCCTAATATCTAAAAATACACACTTTTAAATCATAAGCATTATACTTACTAGGGCTGTAACCTTTCACTTGTTAGATTACATGTAAAAACATACAGGTCTTATTACTCATTTTTATAGAAATGAAGCCGTATTTATGGTTATGGGTTGCAGCATTTTCAAGTCCAAATCAGTGTACTGTATTTCATTTTCATACTTTCATTTCAATCTGTCAAGAGATACTGACGAAGCAGAATTATTAAAACAACAATCTCATGATTGACTGGTAGTATATCAGAGGAGGAGACAGCCTGTCTTGTTTTACGGTTGATTTTTAACTTTGTGAAGATAAACAGTGGAGGGACTAAAATTGCGTGTCTGTGTTTGTGTGTGTGTGTGTAGGCAGCTCAGGCATGGGGTGTTGTTTTTTTTTTTAATTCTCGTAACATTTTATTTTAATTTTTTTTACAATGTCTGTATTACTTTTTTTAAACCGTTTTAAAATTGAGTTATAGTTAATTGACAATGTTGTGAGGCTTGAAGTTTTTAAATTACGTGATAGCCTAATTTATGTTCAAAACAAAAAAGTGTTGTTGATAAATACATAATTAGTTTCATAAGTTATTTTGGAATAGGAAAGGAAGCATATTCTTTCTTTATTCTCTCTGAAAGGATTGAATAGTTAGAGAAAATTTTGGAAATACTTTATTTTTTGACTTGGGTTGGTTCCTATCCTGAACTACATTACTTTACCCTCACTTCCTACGTTTTCCACCTATTTATACAATGCTTTGTATGTCTCCCACAGAAATTGGTGAGAAAACAAAAAAAATTATGATACAAAAACAATTATAAGATTGATAAAAATATATGTAAGTACACTTTATCCCAGGGTATGGATAGATTTAGTAAATTTGTTGAGTTTGATAGAATGGTAGAAGATTTTAAATTGTCTAACTTTCAAATAATGCTAAAATCAGTGGATAGGTGCTATACGTAAAACTTGCTAGATTGTAATTTCCTTGAAAATAGAAATAGGCAAAATAAAAAATATTTTGCATTGGAAAGATTGATGCTGGATAAGAACAAAACAGAGGAGAAATCAAAAGTTGGAAAGAGAAAAAGAGGAAAATCAAACAGTAATAAAAGTACAATAATAGCTTATATAAAGCTTGCAGGGGAAAAGGTAAGAGCAACAAAAATTGATTAATGTTAGAGTCAGAGTAAGAAAATGAAGACCTTTATTGAGAAAAATCTATAGGGCATTATAGAATAATCTAGTAAAAAAATCTACTTTTTAAATAATGAATGATAAACAATTATTTTTGTAATATGTGCTATTTCCTTTATTTGTCAATTTAAAAGAAAAAAACACTTACTGCCTAAAGGATTTTTAAAAAGTGGATATAATTAAGATTAAGATTATTGGAGAGGAGTTAGTATGTTTTGTTTTTATTTTTTAACAAATAGCAAGTTTATCTGGCAAAAATGGATTATATTTAACTGAATATTACATAACAATTTTCTTAACAGAAATAGATAATTTTTATTATCACAGGCAATAAAATCAAAAGGTAAAAATGGTAAGGGCAGATAAGAAGACATAAAAGTAGTATATGTAAGTTTTGAGATTACATTAAGTCCTTCTGAATAACTGGGCACCAGAACTATATTTGGTAAAGAAAAATTTGGAGGTGCAAAAGATCTATTTTGGGTGAGCCCATAATGATTTGCAGAAAACTACATAGGATTTATGGATGTTTAATGTATAGTTTTCACTAAGACAAATAAGCTTCAGGATTCAGATCAACATCCCTGTCCTTTTAACTGAATATCTCACTACAGGTCATCCCAGTTTCTTTTGTCTTCCTTTTAACAGCTTTATTGAGATATGACTCACATATCATATAATTTACCCATTTAAAGTATAAAATTCAGTTTTTTTTTAGTATATTCACAGAGTTGTAAGTCATTGTGATAATGTAATTTAGAACATTCCCTTCCCTCTAAAAGAAACCCTGTACCCATTAACCAGTCATTCTTTATTTCCCTCCAATATCCGTGCAACCAGTGTCAACCACTGATGTCCATTCTATCCTTGTAAATGGGCCTATTCTGGACATTTTATATACATGGAATAACACAACATATTTATTGGGGGGGTGTGATAGGCTTCTTTCACTTATGTTGAACTTCAAAATATTACACTATGTCGTAGCATGTATGAACCTATTTTTATTTTTATTGCCAAATAATAAGTAATTTTACATACATACCACCTTTTGCTTATCTGTTAATCAGTTGATGGACATTTGGATTGTTTCTGCTTTTTGAATATGATGAATAATGCTGCTTTGAACTTTTGTATACAACATTGTGTACAACATTTGTGTACATTTATTTTTAAAATTTCTCGTGGGTGTATATTCGGGTAAAGTTAGTTGGTCATGTGGTAAATCTATATTTAACATTTTGAGGAACAGCCAAACTTTTTTCCAAAGTTGATTCACCATTTAATATTCCCCCAGCAGTACCTGAGGGTTCCAATTTCTCTTTGTTTTTGTCAACCCTTGTTATCATCTGCCTATTTGATTACAGCCACCTCAATGGGTATGAGTGGTATTTTATTGTGGCTTTGCATTTTGCTGTTATTAATGATGTTGAACATCTTTCATGTGCTAATTGGTCATACATATCTCTATTGTGGAGAGATTTCTGTTCAAATACTTTACCATTTTAAAAATATGTTATTTCTTTTTTAGTTTTGAATTGTATAAGTTCTTTATATATTCTGGATACAAGTCTCTTATTAGATAATATGATTTGTTAATATGTTTATCCCATTTTGTGGATTATCCTTTCACTTTCATGATGGTATCATTTGCGGCATAAAAGTTTTTAATTTTGATATTGTTTAATTTATAATTTTCTTTTCTGCCTTGTGCTTTTGGTGTCACGTCTAAGAAACTAATGAATGCTCCCAGGTCACCAAGACTTACTCCTATGGTTTTCTAAGCATTTTACAGTTTTAGTTATTAAATAGGTCTTGGATCCATTCTTAAAAAAAGCTTTTTGTGTACAATTTTTAAAGGTTACTTTCCATTTACAGTTATTACAAAATATTAGCTATATTCCCTGTGTTGTACAGTACATCCTTGAGCCCATCTTACACCCGGTAGTTTGTGCCCGCTACCCCCGCCCCCCGTTTTGCCCCTCCCCCTCTCCCACTGGTAACCACTAGTTTGTTCTATCTGAGAATCTGTTTCTTTTTTGTTATATTTACTAGTTTGTTATATTTTTTATATCCACATATAAATGATATAATACAATATTTGTCTTTCTCTGACTTCTTTCACTTAGCATATTCCCTCCAAGTCCATCCATGACACTGCAAAAGGCAAAATTTTGTTCTTTTTAATGGCTGAGTAGTATTCAGTTGTATATATATATACTGCATCTTCCTTATGCATTTGTCTGCTGACGAACACTTAGGTTGCTTCCATATCTTGGCAATTGTAAATGATGCTGCTGTGAACATTGAGATGCATGCATCTTTTCAAATTAGTGTTGGTTTTTTTTTTTTGATATATACCCAAGAGTGGGATTTCTGGGTGATACGGTCATTCTATTTTTAGTTTTTTGAGAAAATTCCATACTGTTCTCCACGGTGGCTGCACCAATTTACATTCCCACGAACAGTGCACTGAGGTTCCCCTTTCACCACAGCCTCACCAGCGTTTGTTATTTGTGTTCTTTTTGATGATGGCCTTTCTGACAGGTGTGGGGTGATATCTCATTGTGGTTTTGATTTGCATTTCCCCGATAATTAGTGATGTTGAGTATCTTTTCATGTGCCTGTTGGTCATCTACATTTCCTCTTTGGAAAAATGTCTGTTCAGTTCTCCTACCCAATTTTTATTTGGGTTGTTTTTTTGATATTGAGTTGTATAAACTGTTTATATATATATTGGATATTTTTGAGTTAATGTTTTGTAAATATTGTTAGTAGAGGTCATGCTTTGTTTTTTGACTTGCTGATATCTAGTTGTTCCAGGACCATTTATTGAAATGATAATTCTATCCCTATTGAATTGTCTTGGAAGCCTTGTTGAAAATATTGATAATTGAACTTAAGGGTAGATTTCTGGACTGTTAATTCTATTCCATTTATCTATATGTCTCTCAATATGCCAGTACCATACAGTCTTGATTACCATAGCTGTATAGTAAGCTTTGAAAATGGAAAGTGTGAGTATTACATCTTTGTGCTTCTTTTTAAAAGATTGTTCTACTTTGGTTTCCTTGCATTTCCATATGAATTTTAGAATTAGCTTGTCAATTTCTTTTTCCTTTTTAATTGAGGTATAATTGACATATATTAGTTTCAAGTGTAAAATAAAACACATTCAATATTTGTATATATCGTGACATAATCACCACAGTAAACCTAGTGAATGTCTGTCATCATACATAGTTACAGAATTTTTAAGTCAACCCTCTTAGGAAATTTCAAATATGCGATACAGTGTTATTAACTACCGTTGCCATGCTGTGCATTACGTCCTCATGACTTACTGATTTTATAACTAGAAGTTTGTACTTTTTTACTCCCTTTACTCACTTCACTCACCTTTAACCCCCGCCTCTGGCAACCACCAGTTTCTTCTCTATATCTATGAACTTGTGTGTGTGTGTGTGTGTGTGTGTGTGTGTGTGTGTATTTTTATTTTTATTTTTGGTTTGTTTGCTTTAAGATTCCACATACAGGTGAGATCATAACGGTATTTGTCTTTCTCTGACTGACTTATTTTACTTAGCAGAATGCTCTCAAGATCCATCTATGTTGGCACAAATGGCAAGATTTCATTCTTTTTCATGGCTGAATAATATTCCATTGTACATATACCACAATTTCTTTATCTGTTGATGGACACTTAGGTTGTTTCCATATCTTGGCTATTGTAAATAATGCTGCAATGAACATGGGTGTGCTTGTATCTTTTAAAATTAGTATTTTTGTTTCCTTTGGATAAATACCCAGAAGTGGAGTTGCTGGATCAGACAGTAGTTCTATTTTTAAACTTTTGAGAAACCTTCATCCTCTTTTCCATAATGGATACACCAATTTACCTTCCCATCCACAGTGAACAAGGGTTAAAAATAATAATAATTTAAAAAGCCAGCTAAGATTTGAATAAAAACTGTACTTAACCTGTGAGTCAATTTGGGTAGTATTACCATCCTATCTATATTAAAATTTTTAATCCATGAATGTGCAGTGCCTTTTTATTTATATAGATCTTTCACTGTTTTCAATAATGCTTTATAATTTTTATTGTACAATCCTTGTACTTGTTAAATTTATAGCTAAGCATTTAATTTTTTAAGTGATATTATGAAATTGCTTTCTTAATTTCAGTTTTGGAATATTCATTGCCATTGTGTAGAAATAAAGTTTATTTTTCTATACTGATCTTGTGTCTTGCCATCTTCCTGAACTTGTTTATTAGTTCTAGGTTTTTTAGTGAAGTCCTTAGATTTTCTGTATAAAAGATGATCTCATCTGTGAATAGAGATAGCTTTATTTTTTTCTTTCCAATCTGTTTCCCTTTTATTTATTTTTCTTGCCTGATTGCCCTGGCTAGTGCCTTTAGTACCATGTGGAATAGAAGTAGTGAGAGAGAACATCCATGTCTTGTTCTTGATCTTAGGGTGAAATTTTTCAGGCTTTTCACCATTCAGTATGTTATCTGTGGGAGTTAGATGACCTTTATCATATTGAGAAAGTTACATTCTACTGTCGATTTGTTGAGTGCTTTTATCATAAAAGGATGTAGGACTTTGTCAAATGCTTTATCTGCCTTTATTGATATGATCATGTTTTTGTCTTTTATTCTATTAATATTGTGTAAATATTGATTGATTTTTGTATGGGAAACTAACCTTGCATGCATTTCTGGGATAAACCCCACTTGGTAATGGTATATAATTCTTTTATATGTTGCTGGATTTGGTTGCTAGTATTTTTTGAAGATTTCACATCTATATTCATTGGAGATTTTAGCTCACAGTTTTGTTTCCTTGTGATGTTTTAACTGGCTTTGGCATCGGGGCAATACTGGCTTTATAGAACAAGTTGAGAAGGATTTTCTCCTCTTCTGTTTTTTTGGGTTTTTTTTTTTTAAGTTTGTAATGGATTTACATTACTTTCTCTTTAAATTTTTGGTAGAATTCACCACTGAAGTTAGCTGGGCTTAGATTTTTCTTTTTGGATAGTTTTTAAATTACTAGTTCAGTCTCTACTTGTTATCAGTCTGTTCACATTTTCTATTTTATCTTGGATAAGTTTTAGTACTTTGTGTCTTTGTAGGAATGTATCCATTTCATCTTAGTTATCTAATTCATTGTCATATAGTTGTTAATTGTATTCTCTTACAAAGATTTTTATTTCTGTAATGTCAGTTATGATATCCCTGATTAATTAATGATCATTGTAATTTGAATCACCTCTTTTTCTCTTGTTTAGATGAGCTAAAGTTTTGTCAATTTTGTTCATCTTTTTAAAGGACCAACTTTTGGTTTTCTTGGCTTTCTTTAGTGTTCTTTTATTATCTATTTATTTTTATATCCCCTCTATTCTTTATTATGTCTGCCCTTCTCCTTGCTTCTTTAAATTTGGGTTAGTGTGTTCTTCTATTTTATATTTTCTTAAGTTGGAAGTTTAGCTTGTTGAGTTGATATACCTTTTTATTTTTATTAATATACACATATACTGCTATAAATTTCCCTCTGAGCACTGCTTTCACTGCATCCAATATGGTTTGATATGTTGCATATTTGTTTTCATTCATCTCAAATAATTTCCTAGTTTTGCTTGAAATTTCTCCTTTCTCTCATTGGTTAATTAGAGTATGTTCTTTAAGTTCTGTGTATCTGTCAATTTCCCAATTTTCCATCTGTCATTGATTTCTAATTGAATTTCTTTGTGGCCCAGAAACATTTTTTTATATGATTTCCATCCTTTTACATGTATTGAGCCTTATTTTATGGCCTAGCATCTGGTCTACGCTGGAGAATGTTCAATGTACATTTGAAAAAACAGTGTTCATGCAGATTTTTCTGTATAAAGTGCTGTAAAAATCTCGGTTAGTACTATTTTCTTTATATTTTTCACATCTTCCATTTACTTTTGAGTTTTTACTTAGTTGTTCTATCTTTCACTGAAAGTGAAATAGTAACGTCTTTAATCATTACTGTTGAATTATCTATTTCTCCTTCCAGTTCTGTGAGTTTTTGCTACACGTAGTTTGGTCTTTGCTTTTAGGGGCATATGAATTTTTCAATACAGCCATTTTGAGATATAATTGATATACAGAAATGCATATACTTAATGTATAAAACTTTATGAGTTTGAGCATGTGCATATACTCGTGAAACAATCACCACAGTATCAAGTTAATAGACATACCTATCAACAAAAGTTTCCTTGTGTCCCTTTGTGTTTTTTGTTCATTTATTTGTTTTTTGGGGGGCAGTGGGTGGGTTAATGACATTTAACATGTTATCTACCCTCTTAAGTTTTCAGGCGCAAAATACAGCAGTGTAACTGTTGACTATAGGCATTATGCTGTGTAGCATTTCTCTAGAACTAATTCATATCACACAACTGAAATTTATACCAGACAACTCCCCACTTTCTCCTTCTGGCTGCTGGTGACTACTGTTCTATTCTCTATGAATTAGACTATTTAAGTAATTCATAAAAGTGGAATCATGCAGTATTTGTCCTTCTGTGACTGCCTTGTTTCACTTAGCATAATGTCCTCCAGGTTCACCCATGTTGCTGCAAGTGGTAGGATTTCTTTCTTTTTTTCAGGCTGAATAATATTCCATTGCAGGAATATATCATGTTTTCTGTATCCAGTGATCTGTTGATAGACATTTGGTTGTTTCCACCCTTTGTTGATTGATTTGTGTACAGATAGGAGAATGTTTCAAGTCTGCCTGTATTCTGCTCTGATCACCTCCTGAGTGGTTGAGGTTAAGCATGTGCACACAGTCTTCCCAGTCCGTAGATTTGACTATAATCCCAGGAGGACTCTTCTTGGACATACCTTTCCTGGTTCTATTAAACTTGAAGCTGCTTTGATATTTGCTTGTATCTTGTAACTATATCACATCCTTTTACTTGCTTTCAGTGATGCCCTTAACCAAGCTTTTCTCCACTCTGTTCCAAATAAAGTCAATCCCCTTAAGCAGAGATGTGGAGCTCTTCGTTTAAATGGCTTGCCTTATCCTTTGGGCAGAATCCCTGCACCCCTATACCAGAATTAGAGTTGGTGACTCACTTTCCCTGAAGTGAAATTCCATTTCTATGAGTGGTCATGGGAGGGAATGGCAAGCCCTGGTCCTCTGGATTGTCTCTCCTAGAGGGAACTTCTCCTCTCTGAGCATGCTGGGGCAGGGGCAGTTGGAGTTCTTTTATCCTCAGCCTTCCATAGCTGAGGAGGGAGCCCTGGCCCTCTTGGCTGTACCTGCCTGGGATGAAGTTTCTAGGACACAGAACTGGAGAAATAAGAAACAATGGTGTCTGCTCTTCCTAGAGTAAAATATTAGCTCTGGCCTTGGATCTTGGGGGACAGGGAACCCTGTTTTCTTGTCTGCACTTGCATAGAGTAGAATACCCTGAGTAGTTTACATACGATGGCGCTGTGTTGGGTGGGGAGGAGGGAGCGAGTTGTGGCACAAATGCCACAGATCTTCGCTCTTCCTGCTGAGATTTAGCAGATTTTCTTCAATGACTGTTTCTACATTTCTTCTTTCCTCATAGGACAATTTCCAGAGACTTAAATTACTATTATTTTTAAAATAATATTAATCTGTTAAATTGTTGTTTTGCTGAGGAGAGTGCCAATCTTTTTACTCTGACATTCTGGAAGTTCTGTCCTCGTTCTAATTTTTAATCCAAATATACACTTTCCTCCCTTCAATAATGAAATGTTCATTCTACCTTCATTGTTATTCAAATAAAGCCAGTACACAGTTAATGCCCCAGATGTGTTAGCTGGGTCATTGATGGTGGAGGTTCAAAATTGAATGAGATTATTTTTACTTCCTGTCTTGGAGAGTTTAGAACCATCTGGGAGACAGGCATGCATGCATACTATATAAATGCTAATACCACAGATCTTCAACATTTCAATGACTGAAATAGGGTAAATACAGACCAAAAACTTTCATAAACCCTAGAGCCAAACATGACATACTTACAAGTTAGAGTGAGGTACTCCCTAAACATTACAAAACAAGAAATTAAAATTTCCCTTGATGATTTAAATCGAAAACAAGAAGCATATATTGCAAACAGACAGGGATGTGCAAAGGTACCTTAAACACAAAATGGATATCCAAACAGAAAACTAGCCTTTCAGCATAATTTATTAATATGTCTATAAAATACATATGCAATAATTTTTAAAAAGACCATAGGAACATAGGAAAAGTAACTCCTGGTGATAATGATTATTAACAAGTAGATCCCGTGTATATTGACAATGTCATTTCTGGTGTTAACATGAAATATGGATTAAGAAAGTTTCAGTCATTAGTTTTTAGTATTTTCATTTTATTGACATGAACATATTTATTGTGAGATGGACAGTATGTCTTTCTCAGCCTAATTCCTTTAAATATTTGATTCAGTTAAATATCTCCTTGTGTTTGGTTTACCTGTTCATTAAGGGATTTATGATTATGATCTAGATCCCTGTGTAGTTCTGTCTACCAGGTGTGGGCAAAATTTTCTTGTACACAGATACTTTACGATACATGCTAATTTTATTTCTGTTTTGTAATTATAGATTTATATTCAGGTTTTGTGTATCACTCATACAATCGTGGATGATGTGGGCATGCCTCTGAGAGATGAAGGTATATTCACTATGATGATAAAATTAGGTTTCTGTTCACATAGAGGCATATTCGATACTGGGTTATGACGGATGAATCGAGGTAAATGAAAGGCATTCTGCAGGGTCTCTGGGGAGAAAGTGAACTGCTAGAATTCCCCAAGAAAACATACTTCTTCACTTGCCACAAGGGGAGTGTTCAATATACCTTTCTTAAAATTTCTACACAAATGAAATTGATAAATTAGGTGATGATGATGATGATGATGATGATGACTATTATTTTGAATGCTACAGTGTCCCAGGTTCTCTGATTACAGTTTTACATATCTCTCATTTAAACCCTATAAACTGGCAAGATAATGAGTTGTGGATTAATTTCAGTTATTGCAAAAATGTAGGATTTTGTTGATTTCCCTGTATGTTTCTGAGGTTTTGACATTAGTGGATTTAGTTTCCATTGAGCTTTCTGTTTCTGTTTTAAAGCTTTCCGTATTCTGAGCTGCTCTGGTTTGGTTCCTTAGTGGATAAGCAGTGTGAGCATTTTGTGAAGTCTTATGGGAAGTTAATGTAAGTTAGGTTTGAAAACTTCACATTCAAGTCAGGGGATCAGGCCATGGAGGATGCTTCCTGATATTTACCCTTGTACACATGTGAAAACATACAACACACAAATAAAACCACATGCAGATATGGATCCCACCTGCAAGTGGAAATACACATACAGATATGACACCTTCATACTCACATAGAGCCATGAACATATATGTACAAACAAATATAAACTCAGACATGCACATGTACATTAAGTACACACAACCATAGATATACATATGGGCACACACAAACACAGAAACACATATACATGCATATACTCACAAACATGAACACACCCTAGACATATAATCACATACAAACACAAATACATACTCAGGCACACAAATATACATAGACATATGCATGTATACACTTAAAATTCACCATAAATGTAATGGATACTTGCTAGATTAATTAAAAAATAATTTAAATAATTTTGAAATACATAATAGCATTTACATAATTAAATATGCTTCAATAGTTCACATTTTCTCTGAGATTATCATTTTAATAGTCAGAGGCCTCAGCCTCTTACAGAGATATTTAGGTACTACAAGGTGATACTCTCACCTCAGGAACTAAGTCCAGTCATTCCAAACTCAAGCCAAAATCACAAGAATCAGAAAACAAAGTTGTTTCCTTTTGTGGGAGGTGATAAGATAGGTCTATTCAAGCATTATCTTGTATATACCTAGCAACCAAAAAGTGATTAAATAGCAAAATGAACAGTTAAGTTCTCAAGAAAATGGATTATACTTTATGACTACACTATGTATAGCTGTATGTAATTTTATGTCATATGTGAAAAGTTTTACTTATATCAGAAGTGAGTGAAAAAAGCAGTTAGAAATCAACATAAAAGGAAAAAGAAGATTCTGTCTTTGAGTCAGGAGGTCTGAAATTGGTTCCTGATTGCAGCGAACCAGCCTGTGATGCTTTGTGAAGACACATGCTCATTCCTCGTGGTCCTTTTCTCTTAATTAGGGTGCTGCATTAGAATAATTTAAAAAGTCTCACATCTTTGCCCATTTTAATGGGGAGTATCTGAAACCAGCCATGGACCCCAAGTAAAGAATCACTAGGTTAAAAGAGTGCTGGAAACCTGTTTTTCTCCTGTCTGCAATGTTAAAATTGAAGCATCAACAAAGAGTATCAACAGTGATGAAGAGAGTGGAAAATTAGTTAGAAGATATTTTATGTAATTTCAGGAGTTAGCAAGTATATTCTATCTACAGTATACTTTTTCCTCTAATGATGAAATGACTAATCTTATTCATCTTAGAAAATTTTTCAGTGAAGATGATCCAATGAACAGGAGAGTTAAGTGCTCTATTCTAGGCTTAAAATAATTGTGACACTGCTGGGTAACTCACTGTTCTATGGAGTAATTATTCTTAGTCAATGCATTTTCAGAGTATAATTTTTGAAAAGTATTTGTGTAAAATAAGGCACAGTGAAATTATATTGTAATACCCATCTAAATGAGACTATCATTAATATGAGAAATCAGCAGTTATCCAGAAGAGAAGTAAACAGTAGTAGTTTTGAGTCAATGTAGGTCTACATGGAAATAACATTTAGTATAACTAGCATGCTACCTTTTATGTGAAGCTCTTCTGTATTTAGTCTACCTTCCATGACAACAAAAACAATACAAAACACAACAAAAACAACCTAATAAGTGTCCAGATAGAACATTCATCTGTGATTTTGTGTTTATGCTAGTGTTGTGCTGCCTCTGAAAACAACTGCAGATGCTAGTTTTATGTTATCTTGGTTCAAAATATGGGTTCATTAGTAAGTATATTTCCAGCTTAATTAAGGCACAAATAGTATTTTTATTCTGTACTTTCCCAATTTTTTTGATAACTAATCTTTCTAATTAATTTTAGCATTGAAATGATTTTAATCTGTTAGATACATGCTTGTATGGTTACTTCAATGAAGTTTCCCTAAAAATTTAGAAACATAGATTTTCCTGATCATTCCAGGGTAAACTACTTTTGCTGAATGCCATTCGTCATTTAGCTGCCAAACTCAAGTAGACTTTTTAGTCCTTACTGAGAATTTATGTTCTATTTTGATACTTCCATGCACTCTCAGCTCCTTAAAACTCATCTGCTTTTCTTGCTGCTGCATCTTTCTAGTTTTCCTGTCCTTACAGGATTCTTTATCCCCATTATTTGTGTCATTTTCTGACCTTCCTTTTAATATTGGTGTTTCACAAGGCTCAATTCTTAGTCTGTTGGTGTCTTATGTACTCTCCCTGGCTAATGTTATCCATTCCATTCTCCTTTCCTTAACTGTATTTTATGGTAACGATTTCCCTAATTTTCAGTCTGAAGATGTATACCTAAATTGTTTATTATTTATTTAAAAGCTTCCGCACAAGCTCCATCAAATTGTTTACCTCACTTGGAAATTCTATAATCAGCTCAGAATTAATGTGTTAATTATTTACTACATCATATTTTTATAGACTATGGAAGTCTGCCTCCAAGTCTTCTGTGAGGAGATACTAGTGAATAGGGCTTTCACTATGAGGAGCAAATGGGTTAAAAGAACCAGTGAATATAGAGAAACTCCCTTCCTTCTGGTGATCCTTGTGACCAGAATGGTGATGAGGCTGGATACTTCTTTTTGACAAGACTCTCTTTCTCTTTCTTTTTCCTCTTGTATTTAACATGGGGTGGGGGGGTGGGAAGAAACAGGCTCCACCCTGCAGCCTAGTTGCTCTAGAATCCCTAGACTACTCAGGAGGAATTGGAGGTGGAAGGTCTGAAGTAGATGGAGAGAGAAGAATCACAAATTAGTGGTAAACAGTGTGGCAAAACTCATTGATAATCCCTCCAAATATAGTGGCTTAATTGAAGTAAAGGTTTATTTTCCTCATATAAAATACTCCAGAGTTGGGAGATCCAGGGCTAGTGGGGAAATTTTGTCATCTCCAAGGTCATTCTCCTCACCTTCATTTCCCAGCCATTGGGAAGCAAGGAAGATAGAATTACCCTTAAGGAGATGATACGCAAGTTGTACACATTGCTGTCAATTATATCTCGTTTGCCCCGAATAGAGCCACATGAGTATAACTAGCTGCAAGGGAGTCTGTGAAATATATTTTGTACATAGGTGGTCATGTGTCCAGTCCAAACCCAGGAGTTTCTATTACTAAGAGTACATGTGAAGGTAGGTTAGCCATCTTCATCTGAGCAAAGAAACACAGGGGAATATACCAGGTCAATATCCAGTCAGGAAAACATAAATCACAGATATTTCAAATAGAGAGGGGGTTAAAAAGGGGAATTTATACAAAATTTTGAAAAATCTGGAGGACCCACAGAGAAAAAATGTATCTTACCTTGAGACTAGGAAGCTCTGTCGGACCTGGGATGTAGTGCAAAAGGGGAAGGTTATGTTCAACATAGATGAAGAAATTACTGTTGTCTTGAGCTGAAGATGCAAAATGGGAATAGAATGCTACCCTGAGAAGAGAACGCTGCTATTGTCCCTGGGTTGGAAACAACAAGCCCGCACTCACTAAAGAAGTTGCTGGCAAGTGGCACCAATGCACCACAGTTGTAATTGCTGGAGCTCCATCCCCTGCTGCTAATAGTCTAGAGCTTCTGTCACCAACACTGCTGAAATCACAATGCTGTGGGCTGTTAGAATCTGCTGCTTATGAGCACTGGCCCCTGGTATTACTGAGGCTACTGCTGTCACTGGATGCACCAGCAAAAGCAGAGCGCCCCACCTTCTAATGGGGCACAAGCTGTCTCTCAGTGGAAGAAACAACCAAGAAACTGGCTGGCAGTGGACTGAGAAACATGGTTTGGAGACATCCAGCTTTGGCCACGTAGAGGTATAGAGGAAGACATGGAAGCCTGAGAGCGAGGGTGAGAGCTAACAGTTAACTCTGGTACAGGGCAATAGAGCTCTTATATGTTCAGTGGCCAGGAAAAGCATCTGTGATGAAATGACATTTGAGCAGAGACCTGAAAGAAATTAGGGCCAGAATCATGTGGATAACTAGAGAAGAAAAAGAGTAATTGAAAGAATGTGGAGTGAAAATGTGCGTGGCCTGGAGGACAATGTGGCTGGACCACAGTGAATAAGGTATTAAAGTCAGAAAGGCAGTTGCGGGCACAACCTTATAGGGCATTGTGGTTCATGGCAAGGACTTTGGATTTATTCTGAGTAAAATGGAAAGCCATTGGAGGGAGTTAAGGGCACTTAAAAATATTTTTTTTTAAATTAATTTAAGGAGGCAAGTCCTCATGGGATCTTAACTTAGATATTCAAATGTGTTACAAAGATTCAATGAATAATAACTGTGTCCATGTTATAGAATATCAACATGTAAATGGAATAGAACAAAAAATATGAAATAAATACTAGAACACATAGGAACTTAATAGATGACAGATAAAAAGAGTATAGTATAGTAACATGAGATGGCTGAAAAGTGGGACATTATCTCAGTATAGATACTATATAAATCTATATCCTCCTAATGGTTAACTTAACAACTTGACTAGACTTCAGTGTCCAGTTATTTGGCCTAACACTAGTCTAGATGTTGCTGTGAAAGCATTTGTAGATGTGATTAACATTTACAATCAGTTGACTTTAAGTAAGTAGATTACCCTCTGTAATGTGGGTGGGATTCATCCAATCAGTTGAAAGCTTTAAGGTAAAAGGCTGAGGTTTTCTGAAGAAGTAATTCTGCCTCAAGACTACAACATCACCACTTACCTGAAGAAATATCAAGACTGCCGGCCAGCCCTATCAATTTCAGGCTGTCTGGCCCCCACAGCTGTGTGAGCCAGTCCTTGGAGTAACTTCTCTGTCTCACTCTTTTCTCTTTCTCTCGCTCGCTCTCCTCTCTCTCTCTTTGTATATATCCTATTGGTTCTGTATCTCTGGAGAACCGTAATTAATACAATTCTTCTGTTAAACACAAACCAAAAAGAAATTCCAGATGGATTAAATAGATGTAAAAATATAAAACTGCAAAACAGTCACATGTATTGGTTCAAATACAAGAAACCTCAATGCGGTTTGAACGAATAAAAGAAATCACAAGTAAAAAGATTAATACACTTGGCTAAGTTTTAAAAAGAAAAATACTCGGTATATAATTAATCATTTTAAGCTAACAACAAACTACAAAAAAGACCAAACATTATTAATATTTTTAATATATTAAGAACTACTAAAAGTTACAATATACTAATATAGAAGAGTTACAGTATACAAATAGAAAGGCTTAAGGAGATAAATAATCTCTGAAAGTATAAAGATAAATTAATAGTAAAGATATGATAAAAATGGACTGTCATATAAGCAATTATATGAATTTTAATATTCTTGACATACACTATTGGTCAGGTTTTAAATGGATGCCAGGTTTTGAAAACCCATTTGGTAATATGTATTAAGGGCCATTGACACAATAAATCTGCTTTTAGAAATGTGTCCTAAGGAAGTAAACAGAGATGTAGACAAAGACTTATCTACAATAATATTCATGATAGAATTATTTATAATAGTACAAAATTGGAAGCAACTTGAAATAACCAACAATGTGGAGAGTGTTAAATAAATCGTTGTACTTTCAAGTAAGGGAATATTATAAAGACATTAAAAATCATGCCTTGAGGAATATGTAATGACATGGGAAATGCACAAAATATAATGTTAATCGGATTTCCTTCTTAAAAAAAGATTCTGAAATCGTCTGGATCAAGATTGTGATTTATGCTAACATATTTAATTGCCCTTCACCCAAATTCAGATTGAAATGGACAAAGAATAAAAAGGGGTAATAACTTATTCTAGTACTGGAAAATTGCAAAGAGACCAAGAGACTGAACGTTTTGTAGCAGGACATAAACATTTAGCATGTGAAACTGTAGTTCTTTTTCTTCAGCTTTGCTGTAGTTTTAGTTTAGATTTTGTACTGGCATGGTAGATGGGATTGGAAGTCCCATCCTTTACTAGGATAGAATGTAAACGTATCCCCAGGATTAAAAAATGGTGTTTCTGAAGTGAGTGCTTTCTCTGGACTTAAGGAAGACCCAGTTTTTTTCATTATTACATATTTGGGTACAAGTTAATGTGTGATTTTCCTCTTCCTGAATGTCCGCTGTGAGTTACTATGAAAGAAAGAAGACAAGAGAATGAAACCTGAAAGGGAGGGGATAAGAGTGTGTAGGACACAGACACCTTTAAATGCCTTTGTACCAACGTGGACTGAAGTTCCTCCAAACCCCTTTTAACTAGTCTGTGTATGTACAGTGGTCGTTCAAGTCACCTAAAATCTTCCAGTTTCTTTGGCTCCCTGCTGGAGTCCTAAAGGTGAGGATCTCTATGGGTGGATCTAAACCCAATATAGAAACCCAGTGAGTTAGGCTATTTGGTGGAAAACTTAAAAAAATTAGTTGTTGCTTAGAGCCTAGAACCAAATAAAGGCAAAAATGTTATCTTAGTTTTTACCTCCACTCTTTCTCTCCCAAGTTCCAACCCCATATTTAGGCAATAAACTAAAAACAGCCGAGGGCACATCAGCAAGCAAATGTGGCAATATAAACAGTCAGATCATATGCCATAATGCCTAAGGCCTTTCCATGGGCCCTTTCATGACAGGGCAGCAGGCCTTGAAGCTGACTTCCCTTTCCAAGTTGCTTGGAAGGGATTTTATCCTAAGAGGGGCCTATCGTTCCCTTATTTGATCATTCAATATTTATTATTACTGCTATGTGCCAGACACCACCAAATAATAGTGAGTAAAACAGATATAAACCCTGCTCTCCCAGGGCCTATAGCCTAGTATGAGAAGTAGAGTAGGTGATAATAATAGTGTGATACAATTTTGGAGACATACAAAAGACCTATAGGAAATGTGAAATCATTTGGATTTTCTTTTAAATGCAATAGGAAGGTATTGCCTTGATGGAGTTTATTCAGTAGAGTATGAAGAGGTTTTCATTATCGAAAGATCCCTTAGGCTTCCATGTGGAGAATAGATTAGAGTGTGACAAAATGGACACAAGGAGGAAACTATAGTAATCCAGCTGAGAGGTGGTGACGGCTTGGTATAGGAAAGGGGCAGTCAAAATGGAGAGAAATAGAAGCTTTGATATATTTGTAATCAAAATAGAGGCATCAGGACTTGGTAATAAGTTTAATGTGGGAAGATGAAGGAGAGGAAGGGTCAAAAGATGTCTCCCAGGTTTCTGATTTATATCCCTACATGAAATGGAGTGATTTTGATGAAAAGGAAAAAGATAGGTAGAGGAACAGGATATTAGAGGCAGATTAACATTAATACTTTATGGGAGCCATGTTAAAATGAGATGCTTATGAAATATCTAAGTGGATTTGTATATAAGGTCTAAAGCTCAGAAAAGAGGTTGGAGTTGGAAATAAAAGGGTGAGGCTGTTGTCACATTGTTAGTGTTTAAAGTCATCAGAATAGATGAGGTCATCTAAGTGAGAGACTAGACCAGGAGGGTTTGTGTTATCCCTCTATCCTTCCCCAAAATGTTAGCGAAATCAGATATCTCTAATTTAACAAAACACTAACGATACTCTAATTCTTCATGAGGATGTGAACACGGTTAAGAGTAACAGAAGAGAATTCAATCATCTTTCCTTAGGGTACATTTATTAATTCTGTTTTTCAGATTCTCTCTAAACTTATTTATTTCATCTATATGATTGCTTCAGAATTGGTAGGAATATTTTACAGTCTTCTACTACTGCAAGGTTTCTAGTAATTTTCTTGGTACTTCCAAAAATTTTGATTTTAAATATTCTGAGATTATGTTATCTAGCCCTTAAGTCATCATAGCTGTTTTGTCATACCTCCTATCAAATGACAATCCCTATATCTATGCCTTGGATACTCACCTCCTCTTTATATTTTTTCAGGGGTCTTCGATCTAACATCTGTCTTCTTTTCTTTAGCTTCAGCTTCCTCTCTCTACTTCAGCATTTTAACATGTTCAAGTTTTTCTTGTCCTCAAAAACGAGCAAGTTAATGGGAAATTCCTTCCACCGATCCGGTATTCCATTCCTGCTGCTGAATGAGCTCTTTTCCTTCACAGCCATAATTCTTCACTCTAACACCTTTTCTGTCTTTTGCCCCTATCACTTTACTAAACTGTGTTTGCAGTGTCACTCTGGATATTGCTGTCACTGAATCCAGTGGGTATCTTACTTGACATTTCTGAACCAATTCATAACTCCACTTCTTTGGCTTCAGTTCCATTAAACTGCCAACTTTGTTTTTCCTGCTCAATCTCTCCTGAGTTTCAAACCCATATATTAGGGAAAATGGACAGCTTTCCCATAATTTCCATAAAGTTTCAAAGGGTCATCATTGGAGCCCTGTATTTACAGTGTCATCTTTCCTGAAAGTCAACAAAGTCAGTAAGAAAATTCAAAAATCGTATGCAGATAGCATTAAGCAGATATTGGTATTGGCTTATTTTGAAAATTATTTTATTATAGATGCTACATAAAATTATAAGTCAGTGTTTATTAATGAGGATGAGTTCTGTAACAGGCTTGAAATAATACATGCTTGTGAGGTAGTTCTGGGTTATGACAGCAACTAATGTTCATTTTCGTTATCTTGATAGAGACATTTGTGTAAAGTTAAATTTTACTTGGATTAATGGTCTAGAGGTAGCTGGTTATTGTTATGCTTCATGGTTTAGTGTACATTATTTGAAGATGATGACATCAGAGTATTATGGAATTCAGTAATTGGTCCCTGCAGAGTGATTGCTAGTTTCTCCTTTGAAGTAGCTTTTCTTAGAAGTGTATCATGCAGAATGCATAATCATTTCCTTTTGTTTTACTCATGAGTTTTAAATACATGCAGTAAACTTAAAAATTGTATTTTTATTCCAAAGCAAAGTGAAATGTTTTTTAAAAGATATAGGAATTCCAGTTATCACTATTTGAAAGAGGGCCTGATTTTCCTTCTGAAATCATGAATCTTTGATATAAAATATACACATAATTATAGTTGTATATAATTACATGTCATTTTTTCATAACTGTTTGCTTTTGATAGTTCATATTTTCCTACCCTCTAGTTTTCTGTGATTTACTCCTCATACTTTTTAAAAATATTTATTTTATTTATTTATTTTAATTTTGGCTGCATTGGGTCTTTGTTGCTGCATGCAGGCTTTCTGTAGTTGCAGTGAGCGGGGGCTACTCTTTGTTGTGGTGCACTACTCCTCATACTTTTAATTATTAATACATGCTCAAATATAGCCTCTACATTTTAATATAAACATTTTTTCATAGTCTGAATTTTTTGTTTATACAATTTTAAATGATATAACTACGGAAGACCCAGATTATCTCCATCCTGTCAGGATCTACCACATTCAAACCATAAATATTGGGGGGAAAAAAAAGGACAGTATATCCACTAAAATCGTATTTGGAAGCAACACAGTTTAGAGTAGAAATTATTACTCACTATGTATTAAAACCACTTGTGAAGATGGAACATTTAAATAAACTACTACAGCCAGTTCTCATACCATTGAGTCAGAGTCTTTGATAGGCAGGATCTAGACATTAGTATTAGAACAAAATCCCATAGATAGTTTTAATGTGCAGTACTTTTGAGACATGCACAGCTTTACTTTAATAATAGAACACTTAAGTATTAAACTCAGGGTCTAGGGCACACCTGTAATTTAATAAATCGTAAGTGTTATTGTCAGTTCTGGCATTGTCATCATCATCATCACCGTATCATCATTTTTCACTTGTAAATTATAAAAATGAAGTTAAATATTAACTGTGCCAAAGATATAATATGTGAAGTTGTTATGAAAATCAGAATTATATGTGTACTTATTTATATATGTGAAAATAACAGTACACTCAATAGAAAAAATCTGGAGTAAACATACACCCATTAGGTGTATACTTTTTTTCAGTATTTTTTGATCATTCTCTATGTGCATATTCTAAGATCTGATACCATCAGAATTTTATTTCTCTCTTAAGTTTTCAGATCTTATCTGTATTAAGTGTGGTATAAGATATCAAAGTTATACATTTGTGGTTTTTCATTGGTGAACGTAATGACACATCCTATAATCCATTATTGTCACACTAGACTTTCATTTGGGGTGGAGCAGATATTAAAACATTTATATTTGAGGATGCAAAGCCAAGAAATGTATAATGGCTGACTAAAATAAACAAATTTCTTTTAGGGAATTCTCTTATGCATGGGAGGAAGACAATTCTTTGTCTCCTTAATCCATCATGTACACAAATGACAAGGAAGATTCAATGAACACACCTCCACTGGGTAGACATTAAAATCTGGAGAAGGAATGGTGTCACAGTAGTCTCCAACCAGAATGAAGCCTTATTTTCAGAAACAAATATTGATGTTTATGTTTACTGGCATAGTGATGAAATCTTCAAAACACATAAACTGAAGAATTCACAGTTGTTGAATATTATGTTTTTCAAGAAATGCATTAGTGTCCTCCAGCTTTATCAGTTACTGGTAAGGAATCAAAATCAAATACCTTATGACAGATATCAAGACATAAGTTAAAATGAGGATGATACTTAAGAATCATTGTAAAATCTCTTTAATTTGCAACTAAAGGGTGATAGTACATACAGGCTTGAAATGGAAGAATTTGAATAGATTTTCACTAAAAATCAGTATCATTAAGAAAACACAAGGGGCTTCCCTGGTGGCGCTGTGGTTGAGTCTGCCTGCCAATGCAGGGGACACGGGTTCGAGTCCTGGTCTGGGAAGATCCCACATGCCGCAGAGCAGCTAGGCCCGTGAGCCACAATTACTGAGCCTGCGCGTCTGGAGCCTGTGCTCCACAACAAGAGAGGCCGCGACAGTGAGAGGCCCGTGCACCGCAATGAAGAGTGGCCCCCACTTGCCACAACTAGAGAAAGCCCTCGCACAGAAACGAAGACCCAACATAGCCATAAATAAAATAAATAAATAAAATTAAAAAACAAAACAAAACAAAAACACAATTATTTAAAAGATACTCTCCCCTCCCATTATTATATTTAAAGGAATTAAAAATATACAGTGCCTATCAGAGTCTTGCACCCTCTATACTGTCAAATTATTAATATAGTAAATATTGAATCACTAAATTTTTAAATAAATTCAAATGTTTTAGTGTAGTAATATGGTTTCAAATCCTGGCTACTTATGAATTCACTACGTTTCCTTAATTCATGAGACTGGTTTTCCTTAGTTGTAAAAAAAGGTTGAGAATAACTACCTCATACGATTTTTCAGATGATTAAATAAATAAAGGAAAAAAATAGGGTTTAATTCTAAATTCTGTTTTCTTCTATGAGGGTGTTATACAGTCAACAGTTATGCTGCCACCCATAATTGAATAACTGTCAGAATATATGACATAACTGTTTGTAGCATTGGACATCAGAAAGTGCAGAACTGTGATCCCAAAGAGAAGAGAATCAAACGAGGCAAGCCCTGTGATTGTCCCTACCTTTTGTCTGGAGTATTTTTCAGAATGATGTCTAGAGAACAGGAATCAAAACATCTCAGTGACCTTGCAGAGTCTGGGAGAGAGAGATCCATGTTAGGGAAGGTAGCTAGAGGGGAGAACACTAGAGTCAAAGAAAGATAACTCCAGAGACCTTCAGAGGGGTCTTCAAATGACTACTGATATGGGCAGGCCTGGAGTGATAGTTGATTACGCCGAGGCAATGAAGGAAGGTATTTGCAGAGCGGCCTGCCTCAGTCATTGGTTATGAGGTGAAAGTGTGTGTGTGTGTGTGTTTGTGATGTGCCTGTGGGTGTAAATGGTTTAGGTGGGGTGGAGAAGTCACTAAATGGACTGCGAATTCATAACATTGCATGACGAGTAGGTGTGGAGATGCACGCTGAGAGCCAAGTGCAAGTACGTGAGTTAATGAAGGCTAGAAAAACAGTGAGACGTATTAATTAGACAGCGATAGAAGCAAGTAGTAAAAGCCTCTAACAAACAGGGGTATTCACCAAAAGGTGATGAAGTAAAGATTTAAAAGTGGCATTGAGGATGCTGACTGAAAGCATGATTTCAACTAGATGGGTCTGAGAAAGTAAGCGCGTCGTGCTTAAGAACTCTATAGGGGAATGAGAGTTTACACTTAAAGAGATGAAGGGATGTTCATAGAAAATGGTTATGGTCTGTTGGGCAGATCACGTATTCCTCACTCATGTTCCCATAGAGAGGGCCATCTTTTAAAATAATAGTTCTGGTCTTTCTCTCCATCTTACTTACTCTAAGTAGCAGGCTGACTTCAGTGAGTGGTGAACTTGGAAGAATGAGCTGGACATGTGTGGGTTGAGCATCCCTCCAGACCTCTTGTTTTGGGGATCATCCTGGGCACACAGTATGTACCATGGCTACCTTTGTTCTTCTGTATAGTAAGTTTCACAACGTAGGCCCTTGGAGAGAAGCGTACGGTTGTTCAGTTCAATGTATGACTAGGGTGTGTAAAGTTAATTCTGGGTTGAAATATTAGCAGGCTCACTTGCCTGAAGGTCTAAGCACCATATTCTCTAAACTTGCTCTAATATTTGGATCTCCAGCTATGTTACTCATATGTTCGTCTCACAATATTTCACAAATTCGAGCATGACGAAAGGGTTATTTATTACTGTTCTCAAATTCTAAGAAGGACAAATCAGTCAATAAGCACCTTATGAAAGGTGGGAGAAGAGTGAGTTTGGGTTCTGGAAAATGCCAAAAGAGTATTGTCAGGGTGAGCTTATGGGAGATAAAAGGAGACTGAAGGAGAGAATATTTCATGTCCTAGAAAAGAATGGCCTCTTGGGCCTCAACAGAATTCAGTAGAGACTTGGGAGAATTTGTCAGCTCTTTGGCTGAAGAGTCAGGTCTGCCTTTCTTTTTTTCCTTTGGTCTGCAGTGGTGGTGCAGACCACCACTTGCCAGTGAACCGTGCCAGTGGGCCTTTGTAGACTAAAAGTGAGAGCGGGCAGGAGGAGCAACTGAGCATGAATCATGTGGTTCTCTACAAGCAGGGAGCCAGGTGAAAGTGATCCCCAGCTTCGGAAGGTTTGGTATCTGTTAATATTCCATGTCCAGTCAGTGTTCTGAGTTAAGTCAGTGTTTCTCAGGGACCAGGATGGCATCTTTCGAATGAAGTCCAAACCCTTTAATATATGAAAACCTATGAAACCCTCTGTACCTTGGCTTCTGTTTTTCTTCTTCCTCTCTGCTACCTGTCCATAAACCTAACCTAACCAATTGTGTTGTCCTTTATCAAAACCCATATGGAAGTTTTGATAATTTATACCTGCTAGAAACTTCTCCATTAGTTACTGCACAGATAGAATACCTTCAGGTTAGCTCATTCATTATAAGTATGTTACTTACTTCTCTGGCACTAAATTTTTACAGACTTGCATTTTGGGGGTGAGGAGAAGACGAAGCTTTTTTAAAAAGCTCGGCAAACATTGAGATTCCAGGCATTAATTTTCTTGTTTTAATGGTACCTCTACCTAGAAACCAGATGTTTATCTTATCAGCCAGATTCCTCTCATTTATTTATTCAACAACTGTTTATTAAGCACCTAGTATGAGCCAACCCTCCTGAAAGATACTGAAGATGTAACAGTAAATACACATGTATTCCAGTAAAAACACCTACATAAGAATCACCCAGGTGGTTCAAAGGTGCACATTCCTGAGCTCTAGCCTAGGCCCATAAAATCAAAATATCTTGAGATGCAGTTAAAAAAAAAAAAACTGCACTTAAGCTTTCTAGGTGATTCCTCTTACCCCAAAGTGTAATAATTCCTGAGCCAATGTGAAAGACAAACTGACAATTAAAATTCAGTGGCATGAATCAAGTTAAGGATGCATTTTCTTTTCTTTTTTTTTTTTTTTAAATTTATTTATTTTTGGCTGTGTTGGGTCTCTGTTTCTGTGCGAGGGCTTTCCCTAGTTGCAGTGAGCGGGGGCCACTCTTCATCGCGGTGCGCGGGCCTCTCACTGTTGTGGCCTCTCCTGTTGCGGAGCACAGGCTCCAGACGTGCAGGCTCACTAGTTGTGGCTCACGGGCTTAGTTGCTTGCGGCATGTGGGATCCTCCCAGACCAGGGCTCGAACCCGTGTCCCCTCCATTGGCAGGCAGACTCTCAACCACTGCGCCACCAGGGAAGCCCAAGGATGCATTTTCTAATGCCAAGGTAGTTTATCTCATTCAATGAGATGAAATGAGATCTAAATTGTTATATCAAGGATGGTTCAACCAGATGAAGAGGCTGGGAGAAAAGAGAAAATGTCCTAAGCAAAATTAAATGGGTATGCAAAGACTTAGTGATAAGAAAAAAGCATGGGCACCTATTAGAGGATCTGAAAACAGTTCCGCACGGACAAGGTACGGATTTGTGGGGATATGGGGAAGACCAGGGCAGGAATAGCAAGAGATAAAACTGGAGAAGTAAGCATGTAGCCAGCTCATAAAGGGCCTCACAAAGCATCTTAAGGACTTTGTATGTCACCCTAAGGGAAAATAGAAGACATAGGAGTGTTTTAATTGGGAGAGGATATGAACATGCTTACATTTTAGAAAGATCATTGTACAAGGAGGATATGACCCAAAGCTGTTTAACCAGGCAGGTGACTGTTGTAAGACTGTGGTTCCCCAAGTGTGGCACATGCTTCCCAGGAGATAAACAAGATACATGCCACCTGTGCAGAAAAAGAGTATTTGAACTATTTATTTTTAACTTGTCCTTGTGTACTTTCTCTTTTATGCTTTCTAATATTCAAAGATTGAATAATGTAAAGTTATCTGCATGATTTATAAACAAAATAAGTATATACATTTTAGAAGTACTTGCTTAATGTTTCCACTCATGTAGACTCATGATCAATAAAGACTTGGTAAACACTGCTCCAGACAAGAGGTGATGTCAAACAAAACTAGAATGAAAGCAAAAGGAGAGATATATAGGTGAATTCGAGAGGTGTTTACAAAGTACGATTGGCAGGATATAGTAATTTATTGCAAGTTTGAATTAAGAAAGAAGGAGGAGTAAATGATAAATCTAGGTATTTGGCTTACACAGCTGAGTGAGTAGTGAGCGGTGGTCTTTTTGGATATGGGAAAACTACAAACTGAAAGTAGAAAAAATGTTCCAGATATATGTGTCTACAGGAAAATGTGAGAAAATTAAGTTGTAAGAGTTACTGGAATAAAATGGTGACTGTCACTGAGCTTTGTTTTGTGATATTTTAATGTACTCAGCATTAAAAATTTCAGATGCCTTTATAAGAAAATCAGTTTGGAGATTTGTTCCAATCTAATTAGTAAGAAGCCCTATTATACTTTGAATGATGGTTAGAGTCTTACTGGAATAGAATAACAACAAATCACCACCCCCACCAACTCAGCATTTTCCTTGAATATAGTGAAACTAGGCTTTCATATAAAGTGACAGATGTCAATTACTTGTAAATGTGTATGTGAAAACTGGGACCAAAACTGTTATACATAATTATAGTTACTTATAAAAACATATAGTGAACAACAATAAAATCACAATAAGGGCATATGGATATATTTGTATAATATGCATATACATATTAAAATAACTTCTTAACCTGCCTATTTTTCTTTACTTCAATTAATAGAGATTATACATCTAATATATGAGAAAATTATTTTCTCCAAACCAACACATTGTAGAGTTGTGGATCATCTTTCCAATTTTCTTTACCTGCCCACAGCATGATTTCTTTTAGGCTCTGAGCTGTGCTAATTTGCATGCTGAATTAAACCACTTTATCACTTTGACTTCCTGTCTATAGGAGCATAGCTGGAGAGGAGTGAAAAAAAGTGGACAGTGCAGCTAGGAGCTGGAGGCATGTCCTACTGCTTGCATTGAGTTACGATAGTCTCTAGTGAATCGTGAAATTATAGAATGTTAGAGTTAGGGACAACCTTAGAGATCACAAAGGCCAACTTCTTCCTTTACAGGAAATTAACCTGCATTCAGAAGGGATAAGTGACTTGTTCACGCTCATATAATCTCCAGTAGCTGACCTTTTTTCTCTTCTTTTTTGAAACAGACCTATTTCACAGATCTTTTGTTTTCTGTTATGATCTATGTTTTGAGCAACTTAATAAGTATATTTTATAGTAATTATTCATTTATTTCACGAACATGTTGATATCAGGAATTACAATGTATTTGGTGAGTGATTGTGGTATATAATGCACTGTATTGTCATTGCATAGCTTGCTTTTCAGTAGGAGAGGCAAGATACAAACAAATAACTATTCAAAAGTATGTGTGAAATGTGCTGTAAGAAAATTCAAGGTGCTGAAGGGGTTTAGAGAATATCATGATTGTGTCAGGCTTGGAAAATCATAGAGGGCATCCTTGAAAGGGTGACATTTGGGTGAGTCTCTGTGATATGGTGATATAGTAAGAACTATATATTTGGTCTTCATCCCTGGTTCCTGGACTAAAAGCTTCTAAAACCCTTGGGATTTTTTGAGTGATAGGGATGATAGGAGAGCATCTTTTGTTATAATATTTGGCCTTAGTCCCTCGTTCCTGAGACAAAAGCTTGTGAGACCTTTGGAATTTCTGGCATGGTAAGAGTGTCCTTTTGTATGTTAATGAGATGGCTGGAGGCCTTAGGTAGCTTCAGAATGGGACTGATCACCAAAAAGATGCAGGCATGAATAGAAGATTGGAACTTTCAGCCCTACCCTCTAACCTCTAGGGAGTGGAGGAGAAGGGCTGGAGATTGAATTAATCAACAGTGGTCAATGATTTAATCAATTATGCCTACATAATGAAACCTCCCCAAGTCCCCTAAACTATTGGGTTCAGAAAATTTTTGAGTTGGTGAACTTATCCACGTCCTGGGAAAGTGGCGCATCTCAACTCCATGGAGACAGTAGCTTCTGCTCTTGTGATCCTTCTGGACCTTGCCGTCTTCATCTTCATTGTACCTCTTCATCTGACTGTTCATTTGTATCCTTTATAGTACCCTTTATAATAAACTGATAAATGTAAGTACAGCATTTCCCTGAGTTCTGTGTCAGCAAATTATCAAAACTGAAAAGAGGATTGTGGGAAACCCACAGCTGTAATTTAGAGCTGGTTGGTCAGATGTACAGGTGACAGCATGGGACTTGAGACTGGCATCTGAAGTGTGAGCAGCCTTGTGGGACTAATCCCTGAACCTGTGGGGTCTGGGCCAACTCTGGATTAGTGTCAGAATTAAATTTAATTGTAGGGCACCCAGCTGGTGTCTACAGAGAATTAGAGAATTGCTTGGTGTGGAAAACTCACACTTTTAGTGTCAGAAATGTTGGTAGTAAAAACAAATCATACTCTCAAAGAATGGATAGGATATCAATTGGAATGCCAAGAGAAAAATAAGTGTTATGAATAAAGATGAAGAGATGGGGAAGGAAATGACATGTTTGAAAAATATAGTTGGAACATTTTCTGGATCATATGGGAGTAATGGAGTAAGCCTGGAAAGGATAGATTAGGGAATTTGGGGAAAGCTTGACTATATCAGGTTGAGAGAGGAATGGTGTGAGAATGAGTATTGTATGTGAAAGTGAGATTGATCTCTTAATTTCAAAGTAGTGAGATATGGGACAGGGATGACAGTAGCCAGACTATGGAAAAGGCAGAATTTGAGAAAAATGGCTCCTGATTCCAGATGGTGACAAGAGAGGCCAAATGAGACAGAAAAGAAGAACATGGTGGATATCTAGTTGACAAGAATTGAGGGTTTATTCTGTGTAAGCAAGGAAGTGGAAAGAACACCCAGTGTTACTCCAAGGCTTTGATCTGGAGACTGGAGAAATACGTTTGACAGAGGAGGAGGAGGAGGAGGAAAGTGTTTAAAGAAGGAGATGATTGAATTAAGGTCTAGACAGGTTGAGTTTAAGAAGTAAATGAGAAATTAATGTGTTTGTGCCCAACAGGCAGCTGAAAATGCAAGGCCTGTACTTGAGAAAGTTTGGAATTATAGATGGAATTTGAAGTTCTTTGCAGAGAGGTGTTGCCTAAAGTTATGCTAAGAGTGGAAAAAGAAAACAGTGTACAGAAGCAATGGATGCATTCAGACTTGGTGGGTAGAAGATAGGAGAGAGAACAACAAAGGAGATCAAGATGGAAAATACCAAAAAAAAAAAAAAAAGATGGAAAATACCCTGAAAGAGAGCTGGCTTAATAGCGACAAATGAAGATGTGGATAATTACAAAGGGTGTTGATGATTTGAAAGCCATTTTTGACCTACAAGTGAGCCTTTTCACCTCTTTGATTGAGACAGAACTCATATATATTTTTATCCAATGTGCTATAAATGTATTTATAATCACATTTACCAACCAAGGGGCAGGGAAAAGGTTTAGTAATCTTATACTGCTAAAGGTAGCTTCAAACTACCACTTTAAAGTGTATCTGTCTCTAATAAGCATTATCCAATTTAAAAAATATACTGAGCACATACTATGAGTCAGATAGTATTCTAAATGCTAGGGATACAGCACTGTACAAGACACTCAACTCCTACACTTTTCTTTGTTGAGGTGGTGCAAAAGATAATAAACAAAACTTGAAATTTAATGTGAGCTGGTAAGAAGTCTTAGGGAGAGGGAAGGTATTTTCACATTGCATTTCAATATACATATATGGCTATTTCAGTAGATTCTGGATAACTTAAAGTTCTTCAAAAATCAGCAAGTCGATCAATAATAATAGAGATTCAGATATTTTTATCTAACTGACAAACGTTGTAAGGCCAAGACCTTTCTTGCATCCTTTTAATCAAACTGTGGAGGTGACATTAAGTTTACTCTTCATTTGCAAATTTCTTCATAGTTTGCACAACTGAGTATTGTAAATTCAAGTATTTTGAATCCCACACTGAAATATACATCATAAATGCATTCATGACCTTTCTCTATAAGCAATGAAGTCAAGGATTTCCAGGAAGTGATTTATTTTGGTAACATCATCAATGCTGTATGTAGTGCCTCCAATGTATAATTTATTGTAACTTTTTTTTTTTGCTAATTACTCATTGAAACTCTTTATAAAAAAAAAGGAATAATTTTCCTTTCTAAACATAAGTACACATCTAAATAGCATAATGTACATCATATTTGACCTAGGAAATAAATGATTTAATGATTATTTGTCATTGGTAATGAATGGCTTATTATTTCCTATAGGCAATGTATGATTTAATGAAGATTGTTTTTATTATTATTGACAATACAATCACAGTGCTGTCATTTTTATTATGAAATATTCATTATTTACACAATCATTCTTATATGCCAACAGTGTATATATGTATGTATATTTTAGTACTAATGTGTTTTTATTACACATTAGATGTGAGGCCTCTAATGTAGTTGCTTGGAAAGTACATGCATTTGATTGAAAAACAAGTTATTTATAATATAGGGGATTTGCCTCTGGTTATTAGTTTTCATCTGTATGAAGCAGGTCTGTATAAGGATTGAATCTAATATTTTATTTTCTCATTAGCAATACAATCTAATGATCCAAACTGATTTATTTACAAAAGCGTACTCATAACCATGCCATGAAGATTTGGTCCATCCTGATTGCTACTTAAGTTACCTGTTGGTTACTTTGCAATATTCTGTATTAGGATCAGGAGGACTTTCCACTGTTGATCTGTGATCTGTTGGTTATATATGTGTGTGTGTGTGTGTGTGTGTGTGTGTGTGTGTGTGTGTGTGTGTTTATTATTTTCTTGGGGGAATAATCTTTCAGTGGCCATATAAAAAATTTGCAAAATTTATTGACCTGTTCTTGGACTTTGTGTCATGGATAGGAAAATGTATACTGCAGAATAGTATAAGGGTTATATAAATTAATGATGCTAGTTTATTAATATTGATACAGACCATTATTATATGATCTTGCATTTCAGCATAAGTATATATGGAAAGTTGTTTTTCACATACATTTTTTAAAATATGAAAAGTCCTAAGAAAAGATACCTTGGGTCTCATAACTGGTAAAATAGTGCACCTCCTATGCAACTAGTTTTTTTTTATTTTTTTTTTAATGGACACTTTGGACCATGTGTTGTTGTTTTTATCAAAGTAGAGTATGTGATAATGTAGCAAGAGACAGGCAAAATCCAGAGAAAATGTGATGGAAATTTTAGTTTGTTTTCCCCATGGGTAATAATTTGAAACGTAAAATGTTGAAACTGTGTATGTTATGAAGGAGAAAACAAAATTTTTAGGTATCTTCAAGATAGACATCAGACTTGAGATAATTTTTTTCTTGCTTCTACCTCTTAGCATCACTGAAGTTTTGTTTTGTTTTGTTTTGTTTTAATTTTTATTTATTTATTTATTTATTGGCTACATTGGGTCTTCGTTGCTGCGTGCAGGCTTTCTCTAGTTGTGGAGAGCAGGGGCTACTCTTCATTGCAGTGCACGGGCTTCTCATTGCTGTGGCTTCTCTTGTTGTGGAGCACGGGCTCTAGGCACGTGGACTTCAGTAGTTGTGGCACACAGGCTTTGGTAGTTGTGGCTCGCAGGCTCAGTAGTTGTGGTGCACGGGCTTAGTTGCTCCGCGGCATGTGGGATCTTCCTGGACTGGGGCTCGAACCCATGTCCCCTGCGTTGGCAGGCAGATTCTCAACCACTGCACCACCAGGGAAGCCCTCACTGAAGTTTTATAAACACTCTTCAGTGGAGAATTATACAAAAATGTGATTAAACTGTTCTGTTTTCTTCTTTTACTTGACTTAAAAAATAGCCCAGAAGTTCAGTCTATGAAAAATATACAGAGCATGAATTTTGACTGTCAATTCTTAACCTTAACTTCATCTTATATCTCCCTTTTCGTTTTTCAAATTTTCACTTCTATTTTATCTTGTACTAACATACATTTTTAAAACCACTTCAAATACATATTTTAAAATATAAGATGTAAAGAAGAAAACAAAATAGTTCATTAAGAATGTATAGGCAAAAAATAAATAAATAACATGCAAAGTCAGAAAGAGTTAAAGGATTGGTTCCTAACTATTTTAGCTGATGTTCTCAGTGTAGGAAAAAAGGTGATGATGGCGTGGGCAATACGCTTTCATCACTAATACAGTTACTGTAGTTCTTAAATGTAATGCCATGCTCTGGGGATTGCAGCTACCTGGGTATTGGTGAAAAGAATGCAGTTACCCTTTCACCCTCAGATTGTTGAACTCAGTAAAATGAAATTAAAGTTGAGGGAGTATAATAGGATTATTGTAGCGTCATCACTTTTTGCAGCCCATCTTTTACAAATTCGACCTTTGCTATACTTCATTATTCCAGAATTGATAGATCATGTTCATAGAACAAAATGATTTTGAATATCTGAGTGCTACACTGTTGCTTAAACAACTATGTATGTTAATTTTTTAAAAATATGTTCTTCCTTTTTTGCCAGAGTCTTATGAAATTTTGTCCTTGGTATTAATTTCCACTCTCTGCAGTTGGGAAATCTTTCTAGAATGGATTTAAGTGAATAAATTCTAGGCCTTTAACCTACTTATATAGGAATTTACAGTGGGGTTTTAGAATCACATTGGAATAAAGTCTTGTGAATGATAATAATGGGAGTTATTAACGTACCTCATTCTAAATGGGTACATTAAAACACCACCACAACCCAAACAAGTAAATTTATATTTTGCCTTTCTTATTTCTTAAGTTCCGTGAAAAAAACATACTTTATAAGGAAACATTTTATCGTACATTCTATAAAAGCTCAATCTATGTATTGTTCAGGGAAAAGATAACTGTTAATATGGTCAAATAAATTTGGATTTTGGTTTTAATTTCCTGGGTATAATATAAATATACCCTTTTTTGAGTCATTTGAGTCATTCTCCTCCCTTTTTGATGAGTTATATCCGACTTCCTCACAATATTCTCATAAGCCTACATCTTAATTGCTGACTTCCAAACTTGATGTACCTCATTTGGCCACTTTCAGTTGTAGCAACCTCTCCCTGACTTTCTAGTGTTTGGCAGCCTTGAAATGAATTTGAAATTGCTCATTTTTGTTTGTAGCATCTATCATTTGTTCAGTTTAATTCTGTACTCCTCTTGAAGTTCATTCTTGGTTATACCAATACCCATTTCTTCTCTCTGACACTGGTTCCCTCACCCCTACCCCAACCACAAAACATTGGGTAGAGGAGAGCAAAACCTCATTCCCAGATTGAAGTTTAAAGCAAAAGTAAACATGCGAAAACCAACTTCTAAAGTGTCATATGTAATCCAATAGTGTCATCACTTTCAGGAGGGATAATACTTTCCAGTAATATACCTTTTCCTCCAACTGCCAAATATGCCCTGATTCTGTAATCTAGGAATGGAAGGTGGGTGCTTTTCAATTGATGTTTGTTCCATGTCTGTGTCACAGAGATGAAATCCCTTACCTTGAATAAATATTCTGTTTTTCTTCCTAAACCCTACTTTCACACCCTGCCGAACAGTTGCATTAAAAATAAACAACAACAATAAAACCAGAACAACTCTATGAATAGGTAAAGTATTCTTACAACTCAAAGATCCTACTGATAAAAACTCAGGAGGCGACCTGAATCAATAAACTCTTACAGAACCCAGCTTCAGTACGACATGGATCAAAGATATACGGGAAATTAGGGTGAGTCAATACAACTCTTTTAAGGAGGTGCAAACAGAAGGAAAAAAATCATAAAATCTCAGAAAAGATCTTGGGGCTTAGAAAGAAGAGAACCACTTTAGGAAATTGAAAAAGTATCCATTTGAACAAATTTCTTTTTTAATAAAGAATGTATTAGATTTGTGTTCTCAGAAAATTTCAAGAAGATGTTGCATAAGTGAGGCTAAAATATATATCATGAATATGAAATATTTTGAGGTCAAAAAATTTCAAGTAGAGCAAAACAGTGATGTATGGATTAAAAATCACAATGACAGCATTAGGTAGAAGTTTGAATGGCATAGAAAATCAAATTACAGTAGTAGGAGATATATTAGAAAAATAGTCTAGTAACATAGATGAAAAGGGTAAAGTCATGTTCACAATGAGAGAAAAGATGACAACCCTGGAGAACAGACTAGAAACAAATAGAGAAAAAATGATAATTAAAAAATAACAGAAGAAAGCATTACTGATTTAAAAAAATGACCACAGCAAGAAAATGTAGAGCCTGAGTAGTTATGTTTCAGGAAACCGTAGTGTACAAATCCATACTAAAAACAAAAAACCAAGCAAACAAACAAAAATCTCAGTGGGGTTTTCCAACTCTACAGATAAGGAAAAGGACTCCACAATAATCCAAAAAATTAGAAGTAATATTATATTAAAAAAGAGCAAAATTGGATTTGCCTTTGACTTCTCACAGACAACCTTGAAATAACACTTGTAGGGTAGTGAAGGAAAAAATTATATTTGGATGTTTAGCTTTCTAATGTTTAAATTAGAAGTAGATTTTGTTTTTTTGGGGGAAATTGTAACTGCACAATTTATTTTTATTTTTTTATCAAAGTATAGTTGATATAAAATGTGTTCGTTTCAGGTGTAAGGCAAAGTGATTCAGTTTTTTATATATATATACATATATATGTATGTTTATATATATATATATATATTCTTTTTCAGATTCTTTTCCATTATAGGCTATTACAAGATAAGGAATCTAGTTCCTTGTGTTATACAGTGGGATCTTGTTGTTTATCTGTTTTATGTATAGTAGTGTGTATATGTTCATACTAACCTCTTAATTTATCCCTCCCTCCCACATTTCCCCTTTGATAACCATAAGATTGTTTTCTATGTCTGTGAGTCTGTTTCTGTTTTGTAAATAAGTTTATTTGTATCATTTTTTTAGATTCCACAAATAAGTGGTATCATATGATACTTATCTTTGTCTCACATAGTTCATTTAGTATGATAATCTAGGTCCATTCTTGTTGCTACAAATGACATTATTTCATTCTTTTTTATGGTTGAGCAATATTCCATTGTATATATGTACCATATCTTCTTTATCCATTCATCTGTCAACAGACACTTAGGTTGCTTCCATGGCTATTGTAAATAGTGCTGCTATGAACATTGGGGTGCATGTATCTTTTTGAATTAGAGATTTTGTCTTTTCTGCATATATGCCGAGGAGCAGGATTGTTGGATGATATAGTAACTCTATTTTTAAGGAACTTCCATACTGTTCTGTATATTGTCTGAAGCCTGGGAGGGTTATGCCTCCAGCTTTGTTCTTTTTACAAAGGATTATCTTGTCAATTCTGGGTCTTTTGTGGTTCCATATAAATTTTAGGATTATTTGTTCTAGTTCTGTGAAAAATGTCATGGGTAATTTGATAGGGATTGCATTAAAGCTATAGATTGCTTTGGGTAATATGACCATTTTAACAATATTAATTCCTCCAATCCAAGAGCATGGACTATTTTTCCATTTCTTTGCATCATCTTCAGTTTCCTTTATCAATGTTTTATAGTTCTCATCATATAAGTTAGAAGTAGATATTAAAAACATTAATTCTTACCAAAAATTGATAACCAAACCCCAAGGATTAAAGTAAAACTACAAGATGTTTTGAACGCTAAATGCCATTTTCTAGAGAGTAAAGAAGAAGGAATTTCTCTTGCTATTTTGCTATTTTTGTTATTATTTGGTTAATATATCATCATGTGTGATGTAATAAAATGTGTTTGAACTTTAGGTCCAGACAGTATAAATACTTCATTACCATTTAATGGGTTTGTACAAATCCTTCATTAAAATTTAGTGGATTTCTCAGGTGTGTAAGTCACTTTAATTTTCTCTGACTCAATTTATTTGCTTGTAAAATAGGGGGTGATAATATTTACCTTTCAGTTGCTCTAGAGATTTAAGTATGATAATGAAAGGGAAGAAGAAAATAAGGAAGGAAGGGAGAAAGGGAGGAAGAAATTAAGGAAGGGAGAGGGAAAGGAAGGAAAAAATGAAAGAAGGAAGGAAAGAGAAAAAATGAAAGAAAGAGTGAGCACCTATTTTTTAGTTGGCACTCATGTTCTTTTCTTACCCATTTTACTGATTTTCTTAAGAACAAAAATAAACATTTATTCAATAACTATTAAGCAATAACTATAAGCTGAACATAGCTCTAGGTACTGTTCATATAAGTAAGAATAAGTGTGTGCTGTGTATCAATCAGTCTAGTCAGCAAAATAGAAAGCACATTAGGTTCTTCAACAGAGAGAATTTACTTTAGGGAGCTGGGACATGAGTCTCAGGAAGCTGAAAAAGCAAAATGGGAAACCTGAGGTAACAAAGAACAGTGAGAAGCAGCTATAACTACTGGGGCTGAATGAACAAAAGGAAAGGTGAGGCCCTATGGAGCTGAAAGTCAGTCTTCTAAGGAGGGGATGCAGCCCAGTTCTGCTGGTATCATAAAGAAGTGGTGCCACGGAGCCCAGAGCTGAGACTTCTGAGGAGAGGAGACTGCTTTGCAGCTGCTGATGCCTCTCAGGGATGCAGTGAGGCTAGCTTTGGTAGTGCCAAAATAAGCTGGTGGCTGAACAAGAGTGAAGGGTCATTTCTAGGGTGACTAGCCACAAAAACAGGGAGTAATCCCTCCTCCTCTCTATCTACCTTCCAAACTTCCTCTAGTGTTCCCTGCTGGCAGAACCTATCAAGAATGTAGCTGAGAAAAGAGAAATGTAATTTGCAGGGTCACAGCCATGGAGTCACAGAAGTATAGAAAGGTAGATTGAGAGCTGAGAGACAGTAGCCTAGTAATTGACACAGATCCCACTCTCAAAATATTCACCATTTAAAAAATATGTAATTACTGTAATCGAGCTGTTTTTTAGGATATTCACCCAAAACCATAAGAGAAGGCAATTGGGTATTTGACTTGATTAACTTATTCAAGGTGCCAAGTTTTGCTACTCCTAATAAACAGTACACAGTAATTTTAAAAATTTCATATGTAAACAAATACTGTATTTGGTTGTACAGTTTCCCTATACTTCAAATGAAATTGATTACATTTATCTACCTATCATAATTTCAGCATTCAAAATTTAAAGATTAAAAATGATTTGAGTTTTGGTTAAATTTTGATTACATATAAAATTCTGATAATGACTTCTAAAAATTAACTTTAAATCTTCTTTTAAATATTAATCAACCTAAAATCAATCTCCTTACATTGTTCAAATCATTACTGCTTAACGTTCTTAAAAATTGTTGTAAAGAAACTAAAAATCAGAGATGGATATATTTTTATTACACTAACAATGTGTGATATCTGTCTAAAAATCTGACTTGTTTCTTGACTTTATGTATGTTGATTCAGCTTTCAAATTACAGGTACTTTGACAAATATCCCTTTAATATTTAAAATACATTACATTGAGTCTATAGTGAAAATTTTTGAATCTGATTATGCATTATATGAGAAATAAGAGTACCAAGAGTTTGCAGCTCTTTTGGTGATTGATTTCTTGTAATATTTCACAGTTTATTCTTTGAGTTGTGAATGCAAAATGTAAATGGGCCAGTGAGAGTATAAAAGAAAGAAGAATTAAGTTTGACAATAGACTATGTAACTAGATTTCTTTGAACACTCACAACCCTTTCAGAAAGCTTGTGGCTCATCTTCCATCAAACAAAGCCTCCAGAGGAGAACTCTCTGCTTCCATCTCCTGTTGTAGTTACCAACACAGATTGCTGAGTGATTACCACAGTGGCAACTCATAGCCAGAAAGAGAAAAATTAGCTGTGAGGACAGTTACAAAAGACTATTATTATTGATGTTTCAGCTTCTACTTTCCAGATATCTTAGTGACATTATTTTTCTTTCTACATAAGGATGGAAACAGTTTTGCAATAATTCAAGCCCCAAGGAAAACCCTTTAAAATCAATTAACTGTTTATTCAAAACAAAGTTCTTTTAAGACTTAGTTTAAATTTTATTTAAAAAGTTTCACCTTGCTATGCTAACACAGTGTACCAAATCAACCTCAATGAAAAGCAATTTAACTTTAAAGGACTATTCAAAAGTTTAAAACAACAGTGGATGAAATTGCTGAGTGATCAATCTGATCTGCTTAAAATGGCTGTTGACCATCTGATTGTTTGGGTTCTCTGAGAGTCTGTTGGCCAGAAAGGACATTTATTTCTCTGATCAATAGATCACCCTTTGACCTGGAAAATGGACAAGTCATTTAAGTGCCAAGATACTGCTTTAGGATGGCTCAGGTCTCAGCTAATTCCTAAGTAGCAAGCTGGAAAATTCTCCCCAGACCAGATTAATTATAGAATAGCCAATCATGGCTGTCTGCTTTGAAAAGCACGTAGTATTAGTTTATTACACACGTTACAGAGAAAATGTGTAATGTCCGTCATTATTGGTCCAATTATGCCATTTACATTGATGTACAGAGTATTTTGATTAGAGATACGTGTGTTTATTTCAAAGTAGGTACAATTTTGCAGAAATAAAAATTAATTCCAAAGTTATATAAACATGTCTGTTATGAGAATTATCTACAACATTGAAGCAAAGTGTAAAGATTTGTTGGAACTACTTTATTTACTCTTTTGGTCGCGTTCTCAAGCAAATTTCTCAATTTATAACTAATTTTTGCTTTTTATTTGGTGGTAGAAACCTGATGCCTCTATCAAACATTTGCAAAACTTCATAAATGTTGATGTATTTTCACACAAATACTTTTTTATACGTAATGGTTTTATCTGAATCCACTTATAGGATTTTATAAATGCAACTGTATGTTAAGATATATATTGTAGGTTTATTTCCTTTCTGTAATTAAATCTAATATAGTTCCACAATTAAAAATTACTTCCTAAATCTGTAGCTACTTGATTTCCATTTTTGTAGACTAAGACAGTGAGGCTCTGGTATTAGAATACTTGGGTCCAAATTTCAAATCTGCCACTTGTGATATATTTAATCTTAACAAGTTATTTTTAACCCATGTAAACCTCTTATGCAATAAGAGAATCATAATAGAATTACCTCATGGGTTTGCTGTATAGATAAAGTGAGATTAAAGCATGTAAAGTGCTCAGTGTAATGCCATTAATAAGGGCTCAATAAATGATAAAAACTTTTACTGAAAGTAAAAAATCTCAAATGTTTGATTTTTCTATAATATTTTACACATACCATATTTTGTTTGATTTCCTCTTATGTATGTATATACCTTATATATGAATTAAACTTTATAACATAAATAACCGAACACTTTTGCATCTGTGATCTTATTTTAAACCTCAAAAAAATCTTGTATAACATGGAACAGATATTGTTGGATCAGTTTCATAAATAAATTACAGTCCTAACAAATCAGAATTAGTCATGGTTACGGTTAGGTTATGGTTACAAGTAAGAAACCAGGAGCTAATAAAATTTTTCTCAAGGTACTTAAAGAAAAGCAGATTTGAGAGACACATCAGTGTTTTGTAAACACTTAGTAGGTATTATGATTGTGTCTAATTTGGACTTGACTTTTAAAGTGACTCCGTCTTCAGTTTATGTAATCTTCATCCATTTGCAAATCTGTGGAGCCTTGGTGAAGATGAACCTTTCTCTGGTAGCACCTTTTTCTATCATTTGTCCATAAATTTTAAAGACATACTTATTGAAAGTAGATTATACACTAACCACTTCAGTTCTCAGTATTGCCTGAAAGCTGACTACACATTATTATACTAAAATTGTTTTTAGTATAATCACCAATATTTCAATATTTACCCTAGTCAATAGGGATGATTCAATTTTTAATTGTATTTGTCTTCTTTGAGACACTTGACATTAGTATTGTTTATATGCTCCTTTTGAAACACTCATCTCCTTTGGATTCCATGATACCTACTATTCTTTCCTAGTTTCTCTTCTACTCTCTGAGCAATTCTCTTCACTGAGTCTTTTACTCTACTGATTTTAAAATGTCTGTTTTTTATAATGTTTTATCCTCAGCTTTCTTCTCTTCATCTACAAGTTATTGGTGAGAAAAAACTTATGCTTTCTCATGGCTTTGTGTCCTGCCTACATGCTGATGATTCCCCAATTTTTATTCCCAGTCCAGATCTGTGTCCTAAGCTCCCCTGCATAGAACCAGAGTTTTACTATACTTGTTCCTATCATTAGTATAGAAAATTCCAAATATCTAAATTATAATTCATCATTTCCCATTTTAACTTTGTCATCCTATTATACATTTCATACCAAGGAAAGGCATAACCAACCAAATGAGAAGACATGGAATCATTCTCTGCATCATCTTCCCAAATCAGTTATTCATAGAATTTTGGCAGTTTTAAATCTCTTTTGAGTAACTTTCTTCCTCTCTATTTCCATTGCCTCTATCTTAGTTATGACTCCTGTTATCTTGAATTATCTCAAAAGGCTTTTGTTATTGTTTTTTTATGCCTCAAGGATGGATAGCCTCCAACCATCCACCTAGCCTGTGAGATGCTCTCAGAGTAAAAATATTTATAACACAAATATGATAGTATCTTTCCTCAGCTACGTATCTTTCTATGTCTTCCATAGTTTACTTAAAAAGTTCTAAATTTTTTTATTATGGCATAGAGTTCATTACTTGACTTTTGTTTGGGCATTACTTCTTGCTGCTTATGAAAATTACTATTTAGTTTTGCAATACAAACTTGGAGTTTATTGCAACATTTGCTTTCTGTCTTCCATAAATATACTCCATATCTTTACATGTAGTATTTCTTTTGACTTGAACAGCCCTTAAATTCCATTTCATCTTTATTCACCAAGAAAAGCTTGTATTCATGGCTCAAGAGTCTCCTGATATATCCCTTTCCCTTACTGCCCCAGACTGGTTTACACTTCCTTCATTTTTGTTTCTAAAGTAGCCTGACCCTATCTCCATCATAGTCTTTAGCATTCATCATAATCTGCCTTCTGTGTTAGATTATGAGTTCATGAGTGGTAGGAAGTGTTTATTTCCTTTCCTTAAGCAATTTTCACTTCTGTGGCATTTTTCAGAAAGTCAGTATTTATTGAATTAAAGGTTAAACATAGTCTAACTTCTAAATATGATTATCTTATTGTGGATCTAATATATGGGAAAATATTGTAAATGATTTCAATTATATTGAACATGTGAGCCTATCTTTGGACAGATTTTTATTGCATTTACAATGAAAAACAACATACACAGCCTCTTTGTATTACAAAAAAAGTTAACAATAATTGTTTTTCCCATTTTGTATATCTGACAACTATGTCATGTAAGAAATGTTTGAGCACAGGGAAGTCTTTTCCTTGACAAAAAGTAGCTAAGGGATTGTTTGAGAGCTGTTTCAAGTATTTGAAGAGCTGTCATGGGAAAGAGTGATTGAAATTGTTTAGTGAGTTGATTTTAATCTTCACAAAAAAAGAGCTAGCATTATTAGATGAAAGTAAGCTTTGTTTCAGTAGAGGATGTAACTTTCTGAAAACTAAGACTATGTAACAACGGGATGAGTAGCATAGTGAAGATGATGGAAGTATGAAAATAGAACGGTGAAAATTGTGAGCCAGAGACGCCGTAGAATAAACTTCTACTATGGCATGTAATTTGGATTAAATAACCCTTAGGTAGTCTTATGTCTCTCTTATTTTATAACTTATAACTCAGAAACGTTAAAACATAAGGTGGTTTTAATATTTGCTAATGTCATAAACATAAACTACAGAGCTATGGATATTAGAATTCTTCCTAATTCTTTGTATTATTCCCCCAAATATCATGAAATTGTGTAATTTCCAGACAGTGACAGGATATGTATGTATACATCTATACATATTCAGTGTATATATTTGGAATATATATATGTGTGTGTGTGTGTATAGAAAATATCAAATTCTGGAGAGATAATAGCAAATTAACAAAATGAAAATGTTCTAAGTGATAAATGGTAGAGAGAATTCTTTGTCTTATAGTAGAAAGAGCATACATTTTGATTCAGGCAGGCATATTAGAATTTTAGCTTCAGGAACTACTCAGCTTTAACATATGGATTAATTAGAAAGGTAATCAAAGAGGTAAGAATGAGGGTGAGATAAGTTTTAGATGTGTTGGTTTTGATGGAGTTCGATATTGATGCACCAGTGTTGGTTGACTTGCAGACAGAATGAATATGCCATTTGAGTGGGAATCATATTAGAAAGAATTGTTGAATGTTTTATTCACCTTCATGAGGCCAGAATAAAAATTAATATTTGAAGATTTACATAAATTTAAAGGTAAGAGAAATACTATTTTGCATTTGAATGTCACTTCTATATTCAGAGTAATAGGAAGTAATAGAAAAGAATGACAAGAGGAAACATTATATGTAGTTTTATATATATGTAAAATATTATGTATATTATATAAATAAATATATATAAAATATTATATATATATTATTTTTCATTTTAGAAGCTCTTTGTTGCTTACAGATTGCATACAGACAGCAACTCTAAATTTGAATGTACCAGTCTTCCATAAAGTAGCCATTTAAGTGAATTTGAAAATTTTCTTCTTCTAAATGTAGAAATGTTCTAAACTGTTATGGAATTAGATTGTAATCTCATTGAGGGCAGGATCACTGTGTGTGTGTGTGTGTGTGTGTGTGTATGTGTAATTTTCTATATGTAGAATAGGCCTTTTAAAAATAGAGTAGATATTCAATAATAAAGTGTGCTGTACAGAGCTGTTTTGATGAATGTCTTCATATATTAATTATGTTAATATTTTTGTTGTCCTGTAATTATTTTACTCCCTCATTTATCCCTTCTCTTTGGGAAAAAAACCTGTTTTTAATTTGTATCTTTTGATTTGCCTACTTGTTGGGATGTAAATAATGCCTTGATTCTGTTTCAAGCACACTCAGCTAATGATGAATAATATACTTACCAGGGGGATCAAAATAACTTCTTCTAAGCATGCTCTTACCAAATTGAGCACTAGTAATTTTAAGAAAGTTAGAATGATATTTTCCTGTACATTGCAGTTTTGTGCCGTGGATATAATTTCTATTTCAGAAAATTTAGCTTTAGTCTTTTGGTTTTGTCCCTAAGTGTTTCCTGGGGAATCCAGGATTCCAATAGGAAATATCTTATTTCACACTTGATTTTATATTTTTCCTCTTTTCAGAATACTTTTTATTATTTGATGCTTACTATCAAATAAACTTTTTTGACTCATGGATTGTATTTTTAGCTTGCACATTATAATTGTTATTTATTATATATGTGTTTTTCACTGAACCCACAATTGCTTCAGCACAGTTTATTCCTTTATTTTTTTTCCTTTTTTATCTTTTCCTTTTTACTTAAAACTCTTTAATCTGTGATTAAGTATATATATATGCATATATTTATAATATTTTAACGAATTATTTATCCTAATATTTGAGAATTGATAAAACTTATCTTAATAACAGAGCCATGTCTCTCCTGCAAAAATTTTTATTAAAATTGGAACTTGAATAATAAAACAAATTGCCGAAAAGTCTGAAAATATTTCTGTATTTCAAAAATTCTCTAGTCTCTATTGGGGATAGTGAATTCTTTTCAAATGCCCTTATCATCTTTTATAATTTAGCCTTTATAGGGAATAGGATGAAGTACTTATATAGGAACACATGTTCTAACTAAAAATACAAAGTATAAATAAAAAAGTCTGTGTTTGATGTTTTAAAAATATTATTTTAAGTAGCACTTTAGTCAAAGTGGACTTAGTCCACAGGCTGTAACATATCATGCACAAAAAGAATAACAAAACTCACTGGCATTAGTTTGCTGATTAACTTTCTTGCCACTGGAATAATTTCCTCATTCAGCAACACTGGCTGCCTTAGGATCTGCCCCCTCAGGGGCTTCGCTGGTATCATTTTCCGGCTCTCACTTTGGAAAGGGGCATTGGAGACGATTTCCTCATAGCATTGTATGGATTTTGTGTCTATATTCAAACTGTTGGCTCTATTGTAGCTGGGTTTTTTTTAAAAATTTCAACATATTCCTTTCCCTTTTTCTTTTGTAAGTCAGAGTCACTCATTGGTATTCATTTTTTACTTTATTAGATAGTTATATTGATGGAGCATTCTGCTTTGTATAAAATAAGGCAGAGATGTCGATTAACCGGCTTCTTCTTTAAATTCTCCCCTCTGACAAGCTCAATAAGGGGAATGCGTTGAAGAATAATTCCAGCATCTCCTCAATGCTAAATACTCAAAATAGCCTTTGCCTCAAGGTATAGGTTGGGGAGTGTTGCTGTGGAGAATGTCGTCTCTGATAGCATTACCCAATTCCTGGGAAGGAGCCTGTTTTGTAGTGGTAAAAGTGAGAACTCCAGGGCCATATTCTTGGGTTTAGTTCTTGGTTTTGCTAGTTACTAACTATTGGCAATTGACTTAACCCCTCTGTGCTAAAATGGAATAAAAGGAATACCTAAATTTTAGGATTGTTCTGAGAATTAATTTAATCTTATAAAATCCCCAGAACAGTGTCTGGCACATAGTAAGAACTCAGTGTATATTTTAACTATTATTTTAAAAGTGACATGGGGTAGGGGATTAGGAGGTACAAACTATTAGGTATAAAAGAAAAGTGACATAATGTTTATGTGTGTGACCTAATCATCGTACCTGAGCACACCAAATGAGAACATACAGCTAGACCAGTAAGTGACATGCATAGGGCAGCTATGTATTATGTAAATGTAGCACAGGCTCCTTACGACTATCAGAGAGCTTATTGTCCATACAGAAAAAGCATATGGCTACATAAGGATTCTAAAGAGTATGCTACAGAATTGAACTAGATAGATGACTTCGTTTTATTTCTTTATTACTTAAAACTTTTAAATAAGTTTCATAAAGAAAGTCTACGTAGTCCACACAGATTGCTCAAACAGGAGTTAAAATATTGAAGAACGTTATACCAGTTACAACAAAATTGTACTTTTAGTGATAACCTATCTGTTCCTGATCTTTGCACTGTAGAAAAATATTAAACCCCCAAATAACCTGCTTTTGCTTAATGAAATTCTGATGGACTTTTTCCTGCTCCAGCACTTAAGTTCATGGTAAAGGAAACTGCCTCATCATGATACTTCGCATAATATGTTTGCAATGGGCTGAATGTTTATGCCTCCCCCAATTTTTATGTTGAAACCTTAATACCAGTGTGATGGGTTTGATAGCGGGGCTGTTGGGAAGTAATTAGGTAATAAAACTGGAGCTCTAATGAAAGGTATTGGTGCCTTATAAGAAGAGGCCTGAGAGCTGGCTCATCCCCTCTCTGCCATGGAAGCACAGAAAGAGCAGTTTGCACCTGGAAGTGGGCTCTCGCCGGAACCTGCATGGTGCTGGAGCCCTTCTCTCCAATTTCCAGCCTCCAGAACTGTGAGAAATAAATCTCTGTTGTTTATAAGCCATCCAGTCTATGGTGCTTTGTTATAGCAGCCTAAACTAAGATAATATCTATTTGCATATCATATTAAATAATTCATAATTTCTTAAGTATTTTGCATAATACGTTTGTTAACAACACTTAAAAGATGTTAAGGTTCTTTTGACAGGTATTATTGAACAGATTATCTCCTTCACTTCTGTCCTGTAAAAGTGGTAGTAAGTGTGGTATTGGTTTCAAACGTACTGCACTGTGTCTTCCTGCTTAATTCTCTGGTGTGCACAATGAGACTTAGAAGCAAAAATGTGAAAGAAAAGAAGAACTTTAGTTAGAATGAACTTTTAAAATCTGTGCCTAACTTAAGAACATATTTCCAATTATACAGTTCTCCAAACTACTAATGGAAATGATAGTCATTAGAGTCTATCAATTTATGTAACAAAAGAAGTCAGAATGCAAAGAAAATAACGTATTTAGAGTTATAAAAATATAAAGGGACTTGGCTGTAAAAAGAGGGTTTTGATTTCATTCTGGATGTAATACATAGAACAAAAGTGCATGCATTTAGTTAATATATCCTATTTTAGACAAGAATAATTGCATTTTAATTATAGCATTTAGAACAAGATCACATTTTACCAACTCAGGTTCCCCAAGTAAAGGTTTTAACAAATGTCTCAGTTTAGAGATGGGTAAATGGAGGTTATTTCTAGGCAGAAGGAAGATCCCAGATGGCCAGCTTTGAAACAAATACAAAATAATAAGGGACTAAACTTTAAACATCTTTTGTGGCTCAAATTTTATGCAGCTATGAATTTAAAATCATCTTATAAATACATGAAATGATGTATGCAAGTCCAAAATATTCCCATGCTTATGGTACATTTTGGCTATAACCATCAAAATGGCACTCTCTAATGTTAGTGATTAAGTGCATCCATCTATGGAAAAGGCCTTGGGAAGTCCAGAACAAGTCTTCAGGTAATCTGAACCTCAGGAGCCTGGAGAGAATTAAGGAAAACTGATTAAAAATTCTTGTGGAAAAAGAAAATCTCCACAAAGAAGAGGTATGGATGGACCCTGATAGCCTGAGGGAAAACACACCAGTTCTACATGTTTGCTTGGGTGGGCTCCAGAAGGACATTGTGGATGAAAAAAACTTTAAGCAAGTCATTATATATTGAGTTCAATCCTAACTACCTTGAAGGAAAGAGTAGCCCCCTTCTGAATAGTAACAGAAATAATAGTAAAAATAATAATAGTAATAGTAATAGTGATAATAATAAAACAGTAACTTACACAGAGCTTTTAAAGTACCAAGTTGTATTCTGTGTGATTTATAGTTAATCTTCACAGCAACCTTAGGAGGTGGAATTACTGTTTCAATTTTACATATGAGAAAAATACAGTATGAAAGTTAATTTGCCCTCACATATAGCTAATGCATACTAGGGGACAAAATATGAACCCAGGCAGCCTGAATCCCAAAATTATAATCACGATGACTGTGCTTTACAGCCTTCTGAGAGGACCAGCTTTAAAGAATCGCTTGGAATTGCATTGGAGGAGGGTGCATCTAAACTTATTAAAAAATAGAAGAATCAAAAACCCTTGAAAGAGACTGACTTTTGCTAGTCAGTGAGCAAAAACCCTAGAGTCACTGAAATGGAGAGAGCGAAGTTGTGACAAGAATTTCTGTCCTCTAATGCTCCTAAGGCAGCTTTTATGATGTTGGTTTATAACACTGTATTCACTGAAATGCAAAGAATCTGCTTGGAAAAGCAAAGAAAAAGGGATGAAAATGAAACATCTGTGCATGCTAAGTTATACTGCATCCTTTTTTGATACAAGTTCACCTAAATTTATGCTTATTTTCTGTTTTTACACCACACAGATACAGCTGTACTGTTTTTCATTAAATTTGGTACATATATTTGAGATAGCATGACATATGATACATGACATATGAAACACGTAATCAATTTTGGGGCCACATGGGGACCTCAGAGAGTTAAATAATCACAGGCTAGAGCAGAGTTTCTCAACCTTGGCACGATTGACATTTTGGATATGATAGTATTTTGTTGTGGGGCTGTCCTGTGAATTGTAGAATTTTTAATAGAATCCAAGGGTGCCAGTAGTACTCACCCCTGATGATAACAAAATTCCCCGGAATTGACAAATATCTGCTCAAGGGCAAAATTTTTCCCAGTTGTAAACTACTGTGTTATAGCATCTGTAAATGAAGTTTTAAGTCGAACTGCTTCTCACTTAGGCAACTCTGTATAGTCATGATGTGTGGTGAGTAGTAGTGATATTTATTTAATAAAGTTTAATAAAATTTCTCTCAGAAGAGATCTATAAGGAAAACTATAATTGTGTGAATGTATGTGTGTTTCAAGACAAACAAAATAAGTTAGTGAAGAAATGATAGTTTATAGGTTCATAGGAGCAAAAGAATTCTCTAGCAAAGGCCAAATATTATCCACCTGAATATAAACAGCCAATTATATGATTATTATCTTTGTATAATATTATCTTTTAATATAATATTATCTATTATCTTTTCATTTTGAAATAATTTTAGATGTACATAAAATGTTTTACATAGTATAATTGTTGAAACAATGAAATTAGCATTCATTCAACACTCTTAATTAAGAGACAGTATTGGAATTACCCACTAGTGTTCTTTTCCTGGTCCCAGGATTCAATCTGGGCTCTCAGATTACATTTACTTGCCATGTTTTCTTAGTATTCTCCAATTAGTGAGAGTTCGTCAGATTTTCTTTGTTTTTTCATGACCTTGACACTGTTGAAGAGTATGGGCCAGTTATTTTGTGCAGTGTCCCTCAGTTTTGGTTAGTCTGGTGTTTTCTCATGATTAAAGTTATGTTTTTGTTTTGGTTGTTTTGGCTAAAATACCCTAGAAGTAATTGATGCCCTGCTCAGTGCATCATATTAGGAGGTACATAATGTAGATATGTCTCATTACTGGTGATAACATCGATGACTTCGTTAAGGCAGTGTCTTCTGGGGTTTTCCATTCTAAAGTTACTTATTTTTCTCCTTGTATGTCTTGTCGAGAAATACTCTGAGACCATACAGATATCCCCTTTCTTATACTTTAACCCACCAATTCACCGTCTATTGATGATTCTTGCCTACAGGTATTAGGACTGTGCTGTTTGCCTAATGGTGATTTGGGAATTCTATTGTAAAGAAGAGCTATCCCTTCTCCCACATTTATTCATTAATTCAATTATCTATTTATATTGTTTGGACCCATAAATAGTTATTTTAGTCTACGGTTTAAAAATCCATTACTCTCCTTACTTACTTTGTCCTTCAAGCAGGCAAACAATGTAAATCTCAAAAACTGAAAAAAAGTCAGTTACAACTCAAACACATGAGGGTACCAAAATGAGGTACAATGCAGAGGGTTTTATAAGAGAACTTAAGAGGTTTTTAGATTTGTCACAATAAAAACATTTATCTGTTTCAGTTGTCAAGGTTATCAGATAAATTTAAGGGGGCTTTTTGACCCTTAGGATCACACAGTGAGAGGCTCACAAAGAGACTGAGATGTCTGTTAAGCAAGACACATTAAAACCACAATGGAAGTAGAATATCTGTATTCTAAAGACATTGATTTTATTTTATTATATTATATTTATTTATTTAGGCTGTGTTGGGTCTTCATTGCTGTGTGTGGGCTTTCTCTGGTTGTGGCGAGCGGGGGCTACTCTTTCTTGGGATGTGCGGGCTTCTTACTGCGGTGGCTTCTCTTGTTGCGGAGCATGGGCTCTAGGCACGCGGGCTTCAGTAGTTGCAGCATACAGCCTCAGTAGTTGTGGCACACGGGCTTAGTTGCTCCACGGCATGTGGGATCTTCCTGGACCAGCGCTCGAACCCGTGTCCCCTGCTTTGGCAGGCGTATTCTTAACCACTGCGCCACCAGGGAAACCCCCTAAAGACACTGATTTTTAAAGTTTTGTCAAAAGTAAAATTTTGGCCAGAAGGTTTTATTTCTTTTTGTTTTGCTTCATAATCTTTTGCTTGAGAATATTGAAACCTGCAGTTTCCTTCTATAAAATGTGCAGTATAGGACAGTTGTTAAGAGCATGGGCTGGAGCCAGATAACCACAGTTGGAATCTAGATTCTACCCGTGAATTGTCTAAAACTTTTGCAAGTTACTTAAGTCCCTCTAAACCTTAGTTTTCTTAGCAGTAAAGAAAGACAAAAATGGTACCTATCTCATGTGGGTGTAAATTATCTTTTGTGTTTTTCATTGTTTTCTCCATGGGAGCTCAAGTTGTTTTTACAGTTTACCAATTTTTTTATACATCTATGGCTAGTCAACAATTCAAACCATACCTTAAGGTTTTATTTTATTTTTATTGTTAATTTCAGTGACAACAGTTTTCATTTCTGTAATTTCTATTTGGTTCTTTTTCAAATCTGCCTGCATTTTTCTTTCTCTTCGAACATAATATGCTACTTATTTTGAAGTCCTTTCAGATTTTTTCTAATGTTTAGCTTTTGAGAGCTGAGTTACCCATTTTTTTCATCCTTCACTCTCTGTGACAGTTCATTTCTTTGCCATGGTTTAAGGTCTTTGATTCTGAGTTTAACCTCGGTAGGCACTGCTTTCCATGGGATTGCTCTGAACTGTGTGCTGTGAACTGTGGGATTAACTCTAGAAGACAGGTTAGCATGCATCATTGCCAAGACCACATAGGTCTGGATCGGTGTTTATACTAATTCCTTAGTTTTCGTAGTGTGAATTTGGACCCTACAGTGAGATGCTGGCTTGAAACTCCAATTTATCAGAGATGGTGGTTTTCACTTAAAGTCATAAAGATGGCAGAAGTTCTTGCTGCTTTCTACGGTGGTGGATGGAGGTTGTTTTTTCTCTTTTAGTTTTTGTTGTTGTTGTTTTTAAGTCCCCATTCTTCATCACTTTTGGCTTTTCAGATAATTAAACTTTATCTCACCTAGGCGTCTATAACCTGAAGCCCTAACTTTTCCCCCTTTCTGTTGGGCTTCTGTGACACTATTAGATGATTACGTACTGGCTGTTAATCTAGTCTTCATTTCTAACACACGGATATTTGCTCTTGGTATCAAATTCAGTTATGTATGCACACTTTCAAAAATTTTTATTTTAGCAAAATTTGTATTGTTTAAAGCATAAGGTGGGTTCTTCCACATCAGCTCACTCCATCATATTGACTGGAGTTTTATAACCAGTTTCTAAGATTGGTTGTAATAGGACTAAATTTATTTAAGAGTTATGGAAATTGAATTTACAGTGGTAACTTAAGTACTCATTTAACCTACCTGTTATTGAGTATTCAAGAAGACTTTGTACTTTGAACTCAAGATGAACCTGATATCCATTGAAGAGCTTTATGAAAAGGGACACTTTCTCCTTCTAAAATGTGCAGAATCTATCCCTATGATATCACCAATATCAGAATTCAACATAGTTCTCTAAATGTTAGAATGGTTTTCTCACTTTCTCTGTCTCTCTCTGTATATAATTATATAATATATAATTATGTGACATATGGTATAAATATAGGGAAATTATGTTTTTGTGATTATAACTCTACTCTCTTTTGTCTGTTTGTGGGTTTATTACATAGTTATTTTACTAATCCATTTATTCATGTTCTGTCTTTTTTAAGAAAGATTTTTAAGTAAATGGACAGTATTATTATTCAGCATTTAAAAGTTCTTATGTGATACAGAGGACAGACTGGTGGTTGCCAGAGGTGGGGGTGGGGTGTAGGCAAAATGGGTGAAAGGAGTCAAAAGGTAGAAGACTCTAGTTATAAAATAAATAAGTTATAAAATAAATAAGATGTAATATACAGCATGGTGATTATAGTTAATAATACCATATTTCATATATGAAAGTTGCTGAGAGTTGATGTTAAAAGTTCTCATCACAAGGAAAAAACATTCTGTGAGTATGTATGGTGACAGATGTTAACTAGACTTATTGTGGTGATTGTTTTGAGTACTCACTGCTATTAGCCTGGATAAATCCAGATTCCAGTTACATCTGCTTGACCTGCTTAAAGTAATGCTTTCTTAGATGCCATTCAATCTACAATGTCGCTGTTCACTGTTCCTTTCACACCATCCTCCGTTTAATAGAATTACAGATCAAAATTCTTTTTGTGCATAGTTATATAATTTTCAATTATCAATAAAAAAGTGTAAGCTTTTTTAGCAGCCACATATATAAGGAGAAAGTATTCAGGGAAAAAAATAACTTTTCATGCATACGAGATGTTCCTCTATCTGCTCTTGTGTCCCAAAGCAATAAATCTGGAGGTGAAACCATCTTTTAAATCATATTATCTTGAGGAACTATATGCCTCAAGTCTTTTCTGACTCTCATAGTTTCATATTGTTCTCTGAAAAATTTGTCACCAAAATTTCAACAGATTTTGGATCTGTAAGCCCTATGCCCATAATTTTCTAAACTCTGAAAAATGACAAACATGTTTATTCTTTAGCCAAGCATTGCTTTAGGTGGAGAGTTTATTTGATTATCGTATATTGTATATTACTTTAATCTTGGTGAAGTATATGACTTTCTTTTTCAAAATTAGCACAGAAAACTACTGTCTCTCCACCTTTTTTTTTTTTTTTTTTTGTAGTACCAGAAGCTGGTTTGATGGATATTTAAGCAAATGCTCCTTATAGTGCTATAAGGAAACATTTCTAAAAATAAAATACTTCACACTGTGAATAGACTAACCAGTATCCTTACCAGCTATAAAATTCTATGATACTCTGACCACAGGTATTATAGCACAGCTGTTTGTATGCAAAGATATAGTATACACTTCTAATCCATATTATTTCTTTTCTAAATTTCATTCTGTTTCCTTAATATAGTAGATGTAGTACTGTAGGAAAATAACGTAATGTAAATTAATTGCAATAAAGGCAAGAGGGTAATGAAATTACATTTTATTAATGTATATATCATGCAGGAATATATTGGTCAGCTCATGTAAGTGATGAGTAATTGCTTGTTTCCTTTGCATAGTATCTGCTGTTATATGGTAAAAATCCTGAGCAGGAACTTTGTGTTATTTAAAGCTGTAATCTCATAGCCTGGCTCCGTGCCTGGTAGGCTTTCTATAATGAAGGAGTGACTGAATATTAGATTGTTGAGATTAATACCTGGCATGCTACTAACTTTTAATAACCATACCATAAGTTTTAGGAGAATTTGAGATTCTAGATTTGAATATAATTTTGATCTCCCATCAAGCCCCTGTCCAGTAAATATATAACTGTATGAATAAACAAACTAAATAACTAGCCAACTAATTAATTAACTAACTGTTGTTCTCCCTAGTTACAGAATTACTAACATTTAATATAGGACCACCTCTTCAAGAGTTGCAATGCTATAGGGTTACCCAAACGGAGTGTGTCTTTGATAGCTATAAAACCTAAAGGTTAGTTTGTTACCTGTGAAAGAATTAAATGATGTATAGCTCTCAAATACACTTCAAGCCACCTCAAGTGCCGTGACAGCAGAGCCAGGAGGTCACAGAGCATAGGTGAGCTTTCAACCAAAATGGTATTTTATTTCATTGATCTGACAGATAATTTTCCGTAAAGTGAAAGGCATATAGCAGTGTGTCTCAAATCTTTTCCTTTTTTCCCCCACAAGGAACCTTTTATTGCACATTTCTCCTAATCACTTTTTCCCATTATATTTTAATACCATAGATATAGTGTGTGTAGGCACATGTATATATGCATGTGTGTATACTGTAAGCATATTTGTGCTTTATACATTAAAAAAGTAGTTTTCTTTTTTACATCACAATAACTCCTTTTTTTTCTCCTTTGAGACAAAAGCATCTCGCTTGAGAATGGATGGCTTATACTAATATTCTGAAGTGTTGGCTTTTAGCGTGCCAAAATGTTGTAGGTACCATTCTAAGAATGATGGAAGCTATGGGAGGTGGGCAAGAGCTTCTCTGTAAATGTATATGTATTTTAATGTCACTGTGTATGCATGTGGGTATATGTCTGCTTATGGAACTTTAATGGTTCTAAGTGAAACTCTCTGGATGTGGTGGACAGGATTCTAAAAGCTTGAGTGCAGAGCATTCCTCAGGGTTCGAGGAATAGTTTTACTATGCTTGAATTAGCTGGATCTTTGTAGCTATATCCTCTCTTGAGTAAACTTATCATCAGAATTGAAGAATGACAATATCTGTTTGTAACTTGCTCCCCTCTGGAAATCCCAAGAAAGATGGGAAAAAAGCAGATTAGCAGTTAAATAAAGAAGTCACACCTTGGAGAGAACCAGCATAGAAGAATGACCATGTTTTTATAGACAAGATGGAATAACAGTCCATATGAAGGATAACCAGGAGTAGAACATGCTTCCTTTCATCCTAATAATTTAATTAACAAATAATTAGGTGGGGGCTGAGATAGATAGGCATCCTCCTGAGGAGTGGGGTTTGGGCGGGGAGGTGGAAGGGTAAAGGGTGGACAAGGCCCAGCATGAGGTGTCAGAGCTCAAGTAGGGAGTGGAGATGCTAAGGGGGGTGGGGAGACAGTGATGGCAATTAGAGATTGGTTCCATACTCTAGAGATTAATAAGTAATTATATTGAGAATAATGAGAACAAACTTTATCATTGTTAGAGAAAGGAGATACAAATAGGAAAAGGAAGACCACTAGGAAGAACCTTGCAGTATTGCATTAGAATTAGAACTGCTGGTGTAAACATATATAGATATAAAAGCATATGTATATGTATCTGTACACGTATATTCTAGCTCTGTCCAAAACTGATGAGTATCTACCAGTGTATTTGATTTCTAAATACAGTTCCCCCCAAAAAGGAAGCAGGGCTCCTTGGAGAAAAGACAGATCAAAGAATGATGGAAATATGTCAGAAAGACACAATTCATCTTGAAGAGGCTCCTACTGAACAAAGCCTAGAACAATTTGTGCATCAAAATAAATAACCTGTTGAATAAAATAGCAACTCATGAGTTCATACTGATATAAATGAATGAATAGAAAGATATTCTTTGCAATCAAAATGCAACAAATAATTGTAGGAAAAAATAGTTTTTTAATAACTAGAAATAATTATTAGAAAAGTACTGTTAGGTAACCATCATAATAATAGTTGATTGAATCAAAAGTCAGTGAAGATAAATGTCTAAGAAATAAGATGTTTATAGAGACTTAGTTTATCTCTCATCAAAATGATTATTGCAGTGGAGAAAATATAGTAATCTCACAACGAAAAAAAATTGGCAGAGATTGATTTAATCAAGTGAACAAAGTTAACTTCTCAAGAAATGGGAACACTGAAATTACATGGACCTAATGAGATGGAAGTCAAAGACTAAAGCATCACACTTGTGACAAATATGCCAAAAATGCACAACCTGAAACCAATAATGATGAAAGTTCAGATAAACCCAAAGTGAGGTATATGCTACAAAATTATGCAGATGCAGATGTCTCAAGATCATGAATGTCAAAGACTTAATAAGAGTTTCATATTGGAGAATAATAGACAACAAATCAGTATACATGACCTGAGATTGGCTGTTTTCTATAAACAGCGTTATTGAGACTTCTGGCAACAAGGATTAGATAGTAGTAATGTATCAAACTTATTTTTTTATTTTCATGGTTTATTGTCTAGACACAGAATAAGATCCTTGTTTGTACAATTTACACACTAAAGTATTAGGTCGAGATGGGCCATTACGCCAGCAACCTACTCTCAAATGTCTTGGGGAAAAACTATTTGTATTAATTTTGTTACTATTTTGTAGTTTGAAGTTATTTCAAAATAAAAATTATCTTTCTTTTAAAAAATGTCATTTTTACCAAGGTGATTATAGGAAATCCAAATTAATAGTGTAAACCTGTGGAGACTCATATTTAGTTCTATTTGTCATTAATTATATTATGTAAGATTGGCCATATCTTTTAAGCTTCATGGACCTCATACTTTAGGAGACCTGACTTAGATTAAGTCTATGGTAAAGCTATGACAATTTTACTCCCTTTTCAGGCTCTTCCTAGTACCAAACTCATTGTGAATTATTCATAACTGAAGAACACTTTGGAATCAGCAAAATCACTCTTGTTGATAATTGACTTGGAGTTTCTGTCCTGATAACTGAATTTTACTCCATTTCCCTGTATCCATTCCTTTGCTTAGAGACCTGTCTAGAAATGTAGTACTTCTACAACTGAGATCTTGTTATTATCTTTCCGATTTACCTCGCTAACATAGTACAAACTTTTAACCACATCCTCTGTCCAAATTAGATTTCTGCTCCTTTTCAATCCCCTAGTCTCTAACTGCCGTTAGACTTCACTGATACCATGTCTTCAAATCTTAGAACCTTTGTGCAGTACTAGCCTTGGATTGATTTTAATGTTTTACTCATCATACAGCATTATAACTTCGTTATATTGATGTTTAGTATGTACAGTTGGATTGTAGCAATTCATAAAACAATGTAGTTTCCTGTATTTGGATTTATGGCAGATTGGTTCCAAAAGAAGAAAGATGATGTCCCCAGATTAAAAATATATCTTGATCACTTTTCCTATAAGGAAAGCACATACTATAGATAATGGAATGTGATAAATATTTATGGAATCAACACAAGTGGAACATAATACATGCCTTTGGGGAGGGGGAAAATAGGTTAAATGAAGAAGATTAAAATGACTTATAAAATATTCTGCATTGTTTTGTGAAATGCCAAATCTTCTGACTCAGTATCTAGCTATAGAAGATTTTGCTAAGAAACTGAATGATAATTTTCTTTCCTTGTTCACTAGAAGGATGCACTTTATGCCTTTAGGTATGCCTTAGGTGGTGTTCTTTCCCGTTTCAATTATTTATCGATCATATACTATTGTAATATTATTCACTCATTAATTCATTGAATAGTTATTGAATAATGTGCCAAGCCCTTGGCCAGGTGATGAGTATATAGAGATAAATAAAATAAGCACCTACATTCCTTTTTTTTAAAAAATTTATTTATTTATTTATTTTTGGTTGTGTTGGGTCTTCGTTGCTGCGCGCGGGCTTTCTCTAGTTGCGGCGAGCGGGGGCTACTCTTCGTTGCGGTGCGTGGGCTTCATTGTGGTGGCTTCTCGTTGCAGAGCACGGGCTCTAGGCACGCGGGCTTCAGTAATTGTGGCACACAGGCTCAGTAGTTGTGGCTCACGGGCTCTAGAGTGCAGGCTCAGTAGTTGTGGTGCACAGGCTTAGTTGCTCCACGGCATGTGGGACCTTCCCGGACCAGGGCTCCAACCTGTGTCCCCTGCACTATCAGGCGGATTCTTAACCACTGCACCGCCAGGGAAGTCCTAAGTACCTGCATTCTTATAACTCACAATCTATCAGGGAGGCAGATCCCTATATATTCTTCAAAAGGAAAGACCTATTAACAGTGTGAAGGAAGGGACTAATATTTTTTAGGTGTCGTGGACTTGATCCTTTATGTAAAGCGTTTCTTTTTATTCCCACAAGAACCTATGAAACAAGAATTGATTTATTTGTTCAACAAATATAAATAGGATCCTTTACTATGTATTAGGCAATATTCTAGGCTCTAGACATAAGGCTGTTAGTAAAGAAGACAGGAATACCTTTTCTCGTGGATCTTACATCTCTGGGGAAGAGAAACCAAAAGTAAACAAAATAGGTAAGCAGACTATTTATTGGATGTAACGATGATAAGAGCTATGGAGGGGCTTCCCTGGTGGCGCAGTGGTTGAGAATCTGCCTGCTAATGCAGGGGACACGGGTTCGAGCCCTGGTCTGGGAAGATCCCACATGCCGCGGAGCAGCTGGGCCCATGAGCCACAATTGCTGAGCCTGCGCGTCTGGAGCCTGTGCTCCACAACAAGAGAGGCCACGATAGTGAGAGGCCTGTGTACTGCGATGAAGAGTGGCCCCCGCTTGCCGTAACTAGAGAAAGCCCTAGCACAGAAGCGAAGACCCGACATAGCAATCAATCAATCAATCAATCTTAAAAAAAAAAAAAAAAGCTATGGAGATAAGGAAGATGAGAACATTGAGTTTGGGTGGGTTACAGTTTTAGCAGTGTGAAAAGGGATATTTGTTGTTATGTAATATTTAATAGTTTATTAGATTATTATTATTTAATATAGAAGTCAGGGTTCAGAGCAGGTAAGTTAATTTGCTGAAGGTCACACAGGATCTAGAAGAGCCCAGATTTAACCTCAGACTGCCTGTTCTTGTGACTTCCTGCTGTTGTCAATGCAGCTTATCACCTCCCAAGTGCCTATTCTTGCCACAACACCAATTTTACATAGAGTTTTTCTAAAAACATCAGATTTTCCTCCCCTTAAATATTCTTTCATCAATTAGATTGAAAAGGAGAATAACTTTGTGAATTGACTTTCCTGTCAGCAGTGAAAAATCTAGAGACCTTGGATAGCACCAGAGCAAGAGCTCATGAAGTACATCAGTCAGTTAAGTGACTGATGTTAGGGTGACTTTTGGAAGTCAAAGTGTAGTACTGTGCTTGTGACATCTTGTGACTGCCTGCCTTTTCTAAGTCCCGCAGAGTACACTGCAAGGAATTTCAAGCTTTCTACCTTCCTCTATGTCAAAACCCATCTGGCAGCAAAACCAGTAAATTTGGCAGTCAGCCAGCCAGCCAGTCAGACAGCAAATCCCTTTTGAGAGTCAGCCTGGTGGAGCATGAATAAAGGAAGTTCACCATTATGCGTATTTACCTGGTAACCTGCATCACCTTTATGTCCACTTCTTCAGCCCTCCTTGTCGTTTCTTTATAAATAGAACAGTGATTTCAAGTTCCTCAGGATTTTTCTAGCAGCTCTTACTCAACCCTAGAGGATTAGCATTTTACTCTGACCAAAGCTAGTTGCCAGGTCACCACTTAAGCCCCTCAAAGACCTCCTAGCTGATTATTACTGCTGTTTTCTTTATGTTATTGAAGGATTTATACTTTCTTTTGGCCATCAGTCTATCCAGATTGAATAAAATCTGTTGGCCCAGGATCACTCCTGTGAATTTTTCAAGTACTACACAGTGCCACATTGTCTTGAGTTAGTTAATACTACAAAACACTTTTGGAAACCATTTGAAAAACTCTTATGTGGAATGCCATGTAAAAAGAAAGTGCACATTATCATGTATTCAGAAGCATTGTGTAAGACCACTGCTGGTATTTCAAGTGGGGAATACTCTAAATGGGGTTATAATGGAAGAGAAAGTCCTACTATTCCATTCCATCTTATTTCTTTCCCTGGTACAGCTTACACTTTCTGGAATTTACTAAGAACGATCTGTTTTCTGGCATAACTGCTACTTTCTCTAGAAAAGTTTGTTGCATTTATGTTTTATATATTCTTACATCTTTCTAATATATACTACTAATAATGTATTTCAAGTCAAGTTTTATAAACCAGTTTATTAGCTTGGAAATAGTTTTATAATATGACACTTACATAGCAATATATGCTTGTCATTTTAGATGAGAGGCCATTAAAGTTACCTCAGCTTTTAGAGTTTTAGTCAGTTTTACTACCTGCTATGTCAAACCTCTCAAATTTCTAAATTTCCATAATGATTGTATTTCAGTGACTACTTTAATGTCCCATGTTACGCTTTGAATCCCATAGCAGTTGCACGAGGAGGTGATTGGCAATAAATGTGTGCCCTGAATTCATCTGAAAACTTACTCTTGATGTCTTTAGTTTACTTGCTTACCCACAACTTTCTGAATCCAAGGCAAGCTCCTGAAACTGTTGCAAGACAGTGAAAGAGCATTGCAAGCTGCCAGAAATCTGTGTGTCTATCCCTTATATCACTTAATAATTTTGGATTCTCTCCCCATCATGGAATTTTAGGATATCAGACCTAGAAGTTTCCTAGAGAGCTTATTTGATACAATTTCCTAAGTTTACAGATGAGAAGTCATTTGCTCAGTGTTATACAGATAAAACAATGGATATTGGACTCTCTGTTAAGCAGAATTCTAAAGTGGTTTCCAAGATTCCTACCTCCTGGTATAAATGCCTTTTATGTATAATCTCCTGCATTTGAGTGCTGGTGAGTAAAATAATAGGTTATCACTGTCTTGATTTGTTACAGTATATGGCAAAGGTGAGGAAATTTTTGGACATACAATTCAGATCCCTAATAAGTTGAGTTTAAGATAATCAAATGGAAGATTAGCCTCATTGGGCATGGTTAAATCAGATGAACTCTTTAAAAGAAAATCTAGAGGTCAGAGGTAAAAATAAGCCAGAGAGATGAGAAGCAACAGAAATTCTCCTACTGGTATTGAAGAAGCAAACAACCATGTTGCAAACCGACTGTGGAGGGATCTGTGTGGCAAGAACCTGAAGGTGGCCTGCTGGAGCTGAGAGTGGCCCCCAGACGATAGACAGTAATTAAGTAGTGAATTCAGTCCTGCAAGAGGTTAAATTCTGCCAACAACAGGTAGTTGGAATAGAATCCAGAGCCCCAAATGAGACTGCAGCCAGACTGAAACTTTCACTTCAGCTTGGTGAAACTCTGGGTAGAGAACCCTGTAACCTATCCCTGGACTCCTAACTCATGAAAGCTGTGAGATAATGTATCTGTATGATTTTAAGCAACTAAATTTTTGTTACTTATTAAACAGAGATAGAAAACTAATACAAAGCATAACTGAGGTTTTTTAAGATTCCAAAATCAGTGACTTTTCCTATATATTACTCAATGTTTGTTAATATCACATGTGTAGTAAAGTTAAGGACCACATAAATCACATAAATCAAATATAGATATTACTTCTTTTGGTACAACTAACCATTATCTTCATGTTTTTGGACACTTACTTCATATGTCCAAACTGTGACAGAACAAAATCTGTCACAATCTGTGCATCCATCTACATTGGTATTCGTTAATTTAAAAGCAAAAATGGTAATATCTATATTTTCTTTGTTATTTTTCTAGTACTAGATGACAAAAATACTAAATACAATGAAGTCAAAAGAATATCTGGTTTCCATTCAAGAGATAAATTTGATTTCCCAGGGGTAAATATAGAAAGAAAAGAAAGTATGACAGAGTTAATAAATTGATAAATTGAACTCAGAAAAGGAAATCATCTTTATCACTCTCAGTGTGAAAGCCTGATTCTTGTTTCTAAGCCATACATATCTGTACTGTTTTTTCAAATTTGCCAGATATACCTTTAGGGAAATCAGTTAAATTGCTTTTAATTCTGCTGGATTCCCTCTGTATATTGGAAAAAATATTCCTTAACATTTTTCTACCTTACAGGTAAGCTTCAACAGAGATATAAAACTGAAACAATTTCCTACATCTATAAACTATGTTTCTTTGAAAACATAAGTAGGCCTAGACCCTACTCTAATTCATTTAAATATGAAGAAAAGGCTATTTTACACAGTACCAATACTTACATAAAATTCAACAAGTGGTTGAATTCATTGCTACCAGAGTTCACATTCATGTACGAAGAAAAACTTAAAAGGAAAGTGGGAGATTTAATCAGAAGTTGTGGTCACCATGGGTGAAATCTTCAATTTAAGTCCAAGGAAATGTGTAAAAACTCACTGATCTAAAATAACTGTACTTTCCTTTTTTTTTTTTTTTAAACTGTGCTTTCCTAATGATGGCCATATAATCTCTGCCTGTGTTTAGAAAATTATTTAGTGTTTTTCAAAACTCAGGATGTTATATACTTGTCTGAGACAAATAAGAATAAAAACAATTCAACACGCCATTATGTTCAAAAATATTAATTCTCATTTTAATTTTCCTTTTAATATGATCAGTATATATTTGTATGTAACAAATATTAAAAAAAGGAAAACTTACTTTGCAAGGGCATCTCTTCTAGACAACATTCAAATGGAGGAAATTATACGAGGCATGTACATCAGGAAATAGGAATCTTGAACACCATCTAAGAATTCTGCTTACCATGACATCCAGTATCCATTATGTTTTATCTATGTAGCTTTGATCAGTTTACTTCTCTTCCCATCTGTAAAATTAGGTAATTCAATGAGAGTCTTATAATCAAACTGAAGTCATTAGAAAATGTTGATGTGTCTAAAAACTACAAATTTGCAAGTTCTTCATCATAATTTAATATATAGACCTGGATAGTAGTGCGCTGGAGACCCATTTTACTGGCTCATGAGAGCTGGTTGTGCACACCATTGTCCAAGTCTGCATTCAATGACGTCACACCAGTAGCTTACAACTGGCCATAGTGAGAGTATGATAAATGGTAAATGTGACAGATCAGAGTGTTTCTTTTTTTTTTTTGCTTTTAAATATCACATTCAAGAAAAAAAGAGACATAAAGAACAGATAGTAGGAAAGCAAATAAGAGCTAGATCATGGTTAACTTAAAAATGTAATAGGCCAGTCTGCTCAAAAGAAACCCTAACACCATTCAAGAAGTATAAGAACTTATCTAAATAGCAGTGCTATTTTTAGTTACATTTTATTGTAGGGAACTGTTTAACTCTTTTTAAAATAGAAATAGATTGCTTTGACTGAAGTGACTTCATGGCCTATTTAGTATATCTTTTCTTTTCCTCATTTTTTCCAAGCACAGAAAAAATATGGTCTTTGCCAAAAACAAAACAAAACAAAACAAAAATGCATGCAGGTATCTCCTATCCTTCCATAATGTTGTTGCATTTCCTTTGTGACTGTTTCTTTCTTTTAAATGGAATATTTTTTCTAGCAGTATTTAATTTGATTATTGTTATGATTGGATTTAGATGTACCATCTTACATCTTACATTTGCTGTTGGTGCATTTTTTCGGTCCCTCTATTCATTTTCTTTTCTATCTTCTTTTGGATTATTTCAATATATTTTTTTAGATTATCAAATGATCATTAGCTATACATTTTTGTAACTTTATTGACCAGTTCAAGGAAACTTTCTGAAGTCTGTCCTATAAGTACCTTCTGATGAGTTCACTTCTTAATTCCTCCAACCTTTATATATAAATATATATTTTTTTCCTTGGAAAAATACAGTGTTTTCTTTTGGAATCACTTAGATATTTATTTGCAAAGAACCTGTCTCTATCACATAAATGGATATCCTGATAAACAAATTCCTTAATCTCTCCAAACCTTCATTTCCTCAGTGATAAAAATTAGTTAAAAATACTGCTTTCTTCAAGAAAAATACATACATATATATATATATATATATATATATATATATATATATACACTCATACCGAATCTAACTCAGAACCATCAACTCAGGGTTGCCAGATTTAGTAAGTATTGAGGATGCCCAATTAAATTTGAATTATAGACAAAGAAATATTTTGATGGTACATGTATTCATATATTTTCTTTGATAAGTTTGTTTTCAGTTTAAGTTCTTTCATTTAGGTCTGTGATCCATTTTGAGTTAATTTTTGTGTTTATATGAGATGAATGTTCAACTTCATTTTTCCCCCAAATGAATATACTATTATTGTTAACAGTATTGTTCATTTAAAAGGCCCTCTGTCTTGCATTGAATTGCCTTGGAAACTTTTTCAAAGGTCAGTTGATCATACATGACTCTCTTTTGAAATACCTTGGAATACTATTCCATTATTAGGATTAAACTTACAAAATTGCCACATCATTTTCATTATTATAGCTTTATATTAAGTCTTGAAATACCCTTAGAAAACCCTTGGGTAAATGAAGAAATCAAAGAAAAAAATCAGGAAATACCTTGAGACAAGCAAAAATAAAAACACAACTTTTCAAAATCTATGGGATGCGGCAAAAGCAGTTCTAAGAGGGAAGTTTATAGCAATACAGGCTTACCTTAGGAAACAAGAAAAAACTCAGATAAACAATGTAATCTATAATCTAAAGGAATTAGAAAAAGAAGAACAAAGCCCAAAGTCATCAGGAGGAAAGAAATAATAAAGATCAGATTGGAAATAAATAAAATAGAAACCAAAAAAAAAAAGAAGAAAAGAAAAGATTAATAAAACCAAGAGCTGTTTTTTTTTTAAGTTAAACAAAATTGTAAAACCTTTACCCATACTCATCAAGAAAAAAGAGAGATGACTCAAGCAAAATAAGAAATTAAAGAAGAAAAATAAAATAAAATATCACAGAGATACAAAAAATCATAAGAAAATACTACAAAAAATTATATGCTAACACATTGGACAACGTAGAAGAAATGGACACATTTCTAGAAATATACAATATTCCAAGAGTGAATCAGAAAGAAAGACAATCTGAACAGACCTGTTCATTATAGTGAAGTTGAATTTGTAATACAAAAGCTCCCAACAAATAAAAGTCTAGGATCAGATAGATTCACAGGGGAATCATACCAAACATAATAAAAAAGAGCTTTCTCAAACTCTTCCAAAAAATTGAAGAAGATGAAACACTCCCAAATTCATTCTATGAAGCCACCATTACCCTGATATCAAAACCAGACAAAGACACTACAAAAAAAGAAAATTACAGGTTTATATCTCTGATGACTATAGATGAAAAAAATCTTCAACAAAATATTAGCAGCCCAAATTCAATAATATATAAAAAGGATCATATAACATGATCAAGTGGGATTTATTCCAGGAATGCAAGAATGGTTTAATATCTGCAAATCAATGTGATACACCACATTAACAGGAGGAAGGATAAAAATCACATGATCATCTCAATAGATGCGGAAAAAACATTTGAGAAAATTCAACATTAATTCAGGATAAAAACTCTCATCAAAGTTGTATAGAGGGAACATATCTCAACATATCTAAATAAAAAAGGCTATTTATGAAAAATACACAACTAACATTCTACCCAGTGGTGAAAATCTATAAGCTTTTCCTCTAAAATCAGGAACAAGACAAGGATGCACACTCTCACCACTTCTATTTAACATAGTATTGTAAGTCCTAGGCATAGCAGTCAGATAAGAAAAAGAAATAAAAGACATTCCAATTGGAAGGGAAGAAGTAAAACTGTCCCTATTTGCAGATGGCATGATACTATATGTAGAAAACCCTAAAAACCCCATCAAAAAATATTGGAACTAATAAATGATTTTAGTAAAGATCCAGGATACAAAAATCCATTGCTTTTCTATACAGTAATAATGAACTATCAGAAAGAGAAAGTGAGAAAACAATCCTGTTTAAAATTGCATCAAAAAAAAAAAAAAAAAAAAAAATTGCATCAAAAAGAATAAAATACCTAGGAATAAACTTAACCAAGGAGGTGAAAGACCTATATTCTGAAAACTATAAGGCATTGATGAAGGAAATTGAAGATGATACAAAGAAATGGAAAGATATCCCAGGTTCATGGATTGGAGGAATTATGAAAATGTCCATGCTACACAAAGCAATCTACAGATTTAATGCAATCCATGTGAAAATACCCAGGAAAGTTTTCACAGAACTAGAGCAAATAATCCTAAAATGTATTTGAAACCACAGAGACCCTGAGTTGCAAATGCATAATTGAGGAAAAAGAACAAAGCTGAAAGTATCATGCTCCCTGACTTCAGACTATACTCCAAAGCTAGCATTATCAAAATAGCATGGTACTGGCACAAATACAGACACATAGATCAGTGGAACAGAGTAAGGAGCCCAGATGTAAACCCAGGCACTTATGGTCAATTAATCTACAACAAAGGAGGCAAGAAAATACAATGTAGAAAAGATAGTTTTTTCAACAAGTAGTGCTTGGAAAACTGGACAACTACATGGAAAAGAATGAAATTTGATCATTTTCTCACACCATATAAAAAATAAACTCAGAGTGGATTGAAGACCAAACAATAAAAAAATAAATAAATAAGGGACTTCCCTGGTAGTCCACTGGTTAAGACTCTGCACTTCCACTGCCGAGGGCACAGGTTCGATCCCTGGTTGGGGAGCTAAGATCTTGCATGCTGCATGGAATGGCCAAAAAATAAATAAAATGGATTGAAGACCTAAATGTAAGACCTGAAGCCGTAAAAATCCTAGAAAAGAATGTAGGCAGAACACTCTTTGACATAAATTGTAACAGTGTTTTTGGATCAGTCTTCTAAGGCAAAAGAAATAAAAGCAAAAGTAGGCAAATGAGACCTGATTAAATTTAAAATCTTTTGCTCAGCAAAGGAAGCCATCAACAAAACAAAAAGACAGCCTGCTGAATGGAAACAAGTATTTGCAGGTGATATGACCAGTGAGGGGTTATTATCCAAAATATACAAACAGCTCATACAACTCAACATCAAAACAACAACAACAAAACCACAAACAACCTAATATTAAAAAATGGGAAGACGACCTGAAAAGACATTATTTCAAAGAAGACATACACATGGCCATCAGGCACATGAAAAGATGCTCAATATCATTAATCATCAGAGAAATGTAAATCAAAACCGTAATGAGAAATCATCTCACACCTGTCAGAATGGCTATCATCAAAAAGACCACTTATAACAAATGTTGGCCAGGATGTAAGAACAGGGAACTGTCGTACACTGTTGGTAGAAATGTAAATTGGTGTAGCCACTGTGGGAAATATTATGGAGTTTTATCCAAAAAAAAAACCCCTAAAAATAGAACTACCATACGACCTAGCAATTCTCCTGGATATTTTTCTGAAAAAAAAATGAAAACACTAATTTGAAAAGGTACTGCATCCCAATATTCACAGTGGCATTATTTACAGTTGCCAAGATATGGAAGCAAGCTAAGTGTCCATCAACAGATGAATGGATAAAGAAGACTGGTTTACACACACATTGGAATACTACTCAGCCATAAATAATAATGAACTTTTGCCATTTGCAAAAACATGGATGGAGTTGGAGGGTATTATTCTAAGTCCAACAGAGAAAGACAAATGCTGGATAAAGAACTTGTGGCATGTGTGTGTGTGTGTGTGTGTGTGTGTATGTATATATATATATGTAAAAGAATAATTACTCAGCCATCAAAAAGAATGCACTTCTGACATTTGCAGCAATGTGGATGGACCCAGAGAATATTGTGCTTAGTGAAATAAGTCAGAGAAACAAACACTGTATGATATCACTTACATGTGGAGCCTAAAAAACAAACCAACAAATGTATTACAAGACAGAAACAGACTCACAGATATAGAGAGCAAACTAGTGATTTCCAGTGGGGAGAGGGAAGGGAAGAAGAGCACAGTGGGGTTAGGGGATTGCGAGATACAAACTACTTTGTATAAAATAAATAAGCAACAATGATATATTTTACAGCATGTGGAAATATAGCCATTATTTTGTAATAAAAGATAAAATATGCACCTCTACCTTATCACAGAATGCCTTCAAATAATATATCATTTCTTGAAAATCAGGAACCTTCATTTCCTCCTTTCGTCTTTTGTGCTATTTTCACATGTTTTGCGTGCATATTTACAAACCATATGATGTATTTTTATTGATCAAACAGGCTATTACTTCTTAATGAAATTTTAAAAGACCATAAAGTCCTTTTTATTCTCCACATATTTATTATTTCCAGTGGTTTTTATTCCTTTGTATTGATTTGAGTTTATATCTGGTATCATTATCCATCATAAAAAATGTTCTTTTAACATTTCTTGCATATAGTGATTAATTTCTCAGTTTTGGTTTTTCTTAAATTTTCTTTATTTTCGACTTCAATTTTGTTGGGTTTTTTTTTTTTTGGATATAGATCTATATTAACATTTTTTCCTGTAATTGCTTTAAGATATTGTTCCGTTGTCTTCTGAGTCACAATGTTTATGACCATAGTCATCTTCTGGTTATTCCCTTGTATGAATCTTTTTGTATGTATCTTGTTTTGCACTTGTTGAGCATTTTATATCCATAAATTTATGGTTCTTAAATTTGAACAATATGGAAACATTTCAGATACAGTTTTTAAAAATATTTTTCCTAGTTACCCTCATTTCTATTTTGGACTTTATGTGTATGTTAGATTTGTTGATACTGTCCTACAAATCACCAAGACTCTATTAATATTTTCCAAACTTTTCTCTTTTCATAGTTTCTATTGGCAGGCTTCTAAATTCATTGATCTGTCTTTTAAAGTATCCAACCTGTGGTTAAGCCCATCCAGTTATTTCTCTTTTCAGTTTTAGATATTTTATCTCTATCTGCTCTATTTTTTCTTTTTCATATTTTCCATTTCTATTCTTTATGTTTCTTTTAAGTTTTTGACCACATGTATAATAACTTTTTGAAAGTTCTTTTCTGCTAATTTCATCATCTTTTTTTCATTTTGGAATGTATTTCTATTGTTTCTGTTATTTTGTTTTGTTTTGCTTTTTTATTTAATGGTAACATTTTCATCCTTCTTCACATGTCTAGTAATTTTTATCCAGTGTTAGACACTGAGTCATATGACTGAATTAAAAAAAAAAAATCATTACATTTTACTTCAGCAGGTAGTTTAATTACTTACAGACTTGAATTACTTTAAGTAATTAAAGTAATTACTAAATTACTTTAAAGACTTGATTTTGAAAGTTTTATCCTTTGCTCTAGGATTAACTTTATTCTCCTGTTAAGATGTGACCCATCTGGGGCTTCTCTTGACTTTCACAGGTGTTTGGCAATGTCTCTGTGCTTGCACTTCTCAGAATTTGAATATCTCTCAGCCCTGTGTTTACTTTGAGATCTTTAAAAATTAGTTAACCTGTCATGGCCTTATTGGGGTTCACTCAATACATACACAACTTAGTGTTGAACAAAATATTCAAGATAATTCCTCAGTAGGTTTTTGGAGTACATTCTCTTCATAGCTCACTTATCTCTTGTTTTTTTACCCCTTAAAATTATTTCAGCTTTACCAAACTGTGATCTCTATATCTTTAGCTCAGCAAGTTCTTTATGCTTTTTATGGTTCCCTCTCACTCACTGCAGTGTATAAAATGTATTCTGACACAAAGCTTGGGCAGTGATCAGTTTACCTTGTTGATTTCCCTTCTTTCAACAATTATATTCCTATGCTCCCAGTTTCTGATGTCTTAACTTAGTCTTATTCATATTTTGGTCCAATTTCCTTTTTGTTAATGGTAAGAGGAAAGTCAGTCATGGCCATATGTGTCTTATTGGCAGCAGCTATTTAGACTAGAAAATAACATTTTCGTATAAAAAAATCCTTGTTTGCATTCTTGTCTTAATTGAAAGATTATTTTAGTATTCATAGCCTGCAAGGCTCATTCAATCAACATTTATTTATTGAGTGCCAGTTAAATGCCACAGCTCTTCTAAGTGCATTAGACACATTACTGAGTGAAACAGGCAAAGATTCCTGATGTTGTGGGTCTTTCTATCAGGAGATACAGAAAGTAAACAATGACCATAATAGATAAACCACTGAATATGTTAAAATGTTAAATAGATACTATGGAAAATCTAAAAGTGCAGTTAATTAAGGCATGTTGGGTTTGTGCAGACATGGGATGGTGGGAGCAAGTTTCAGTCTTGAATAGGATGAATCAGAGTAAACTTCATTGGGAAAATGAAATTTGGACAGATGAGGAATTCTGATGAGCAGATATCTGCAAGTAGGAGAGAGAAGAGAGCATATTAGAGGTAGTAACCTTTACAAAGCTTCCAAGTAAGGTACATATCCTACATATGGGAGTTGAGGGAACAAGCATGACTAGAGTGGGTTTTATGGAGAATGGAAAAAAGCAAGAGAGTAAATATAAACTACTCTTTCAAGGAATTTTGCTGTGAAGAGAAGCAAAGAAGTGGGAAAGTCAAATAAAATAGTGCTTTTTTAAAATATGGGAGCAATAACATGATATCTATAAGTTGATGAGAGAGATCTAGTAGAGAATAAAAATTTCATGCTTCATGAGTGACAGAAGAGCACTGTCCTAAAAATAAAAAAAATAAGGGGGGAATGGATTTAGTGCACGAATGTAGTGCTTTCAAAAAGAGTATGGCTCATTGATCTGTGGTGTCTGGTGCAAAGATAGAGGACATAGATGATACGGAGAAGTGAGAAGATCTGTAGTTGAAGCCTATGACAGCTTTTTCTGATTGATTTCGAATTCTTGGTGAATTATAAAGTGAGGTCTTCAGTTGGGAGTCATGGAAGGTTGACTGGAGAGAAGGTATGAGATAATCTCCCAAGAAAGTAGAAGGGTAAATGGGCTAATGGAATATGATTACTTGGAAGCGTTATGGGTCGTGAATTTAAACTGAGTCTAACCAGTGTGGGTGTGTATTTTCCACCAATATTCAGCTACATAGGTGCGGGCATGGAAGAAGTAGAGGTAGATTTACCAGGGATATGGAGTTTCTCAAGTAAGTAAGATGAAATAGGAGTCAGGGAAGTAACTATAATGATTAATTATGAAATATAAGCTGGATAGGGAGAAAAGGGAGGATATCAAGAGGATGAGGTACTATAAAATTGATAAGGTATGTTGATGTTCTAACATGATTGAGAGAAGATGGGAATAGGGTACCTGAAAAAATAAGCTATCAAAGAAGTCATTGGTGGGTTGAATCAAATTGAGTTTATAAAAGAATTCCAGTTTTGTGTAATAATATGGCCTAGCCATGCTCATTAGAGGAGTAGAAGAGATGGAATGACAAACAGGTTCTTCTGAGAATAGTTTGTAGATTGAGAGGCCAGAATGATGGATGAATCTTTAATATGTATACTGAAATTTCAAGAATTATGTCAGTTGTAGTGTTGGAGAGAGTGGCAATGAGCCAGTAGCAATGTGGGAGTGCTTCCTTCAAAGCTGATGGTTTTTAGAGAGTAGCAGGGGAGAAAGTATATAACCTGCAGTGAAGAACAAAGAGGACACTTACCTCCAGATCCACTAGTACAAAGAGTGTGAGAGAAAAAGAAAATCACCACTTGAGAGGACTGCAGAGGAAGACCTGCCTTAGGGAGAACTATAGTAAGAGGATGAAAAGAAATTTCAAGATGAGGTTGAGAATATAAGGGACTCTGCTGATGATGAGACATGAATTAGGGTTTCAAGAATTGGACAAGATTGGGAAAAGGGGATAGACAGAGTCATAGAAGTTAAAGTATGTAAAAGATGAGGAGATACATAAAGTTTGATTTTTCCTTTTGAATTATGTTTTATTGAACTAAAATAAAGAGGATAGTGAGATTAATCCTGTGGATTCAGTGAAGAAACTGGTGACAAGGCTATGAATGTTGGGAGTTCCTCTCTCACCAGTGATGATGAGGGCAGAGAGCTTGGGGGAGGTGAGGTTCTGAGATCCAGTGCCTAGGACTTTCTTGACCCCACTGGATAGTAGTGGAAGGTCTCGGAGCAGTGTAGTTTAAGGACCAGTGTGTTCGTTGACTATCTCTTGTGAGAAAAGTAATCTTATGCTCATTGTTGATCCCTCCTAGTGAACCATCTGAAAGACTTCTGGGAACACCTGAGTGAATCAAATACCCAATATTTTATATTCTAGGTCTGCCGCTTACTAGTTATGTAAGTTGAAATACCCTTCCTTGTCTACAAAAAAAAAGATAATAGTGATAGTTACCTCCACAGAAATGTTATAAAGAATTATTTGCTGTGGTATCTGGTGTATATTAGGTGAAAACTAAAGTTATATTTTCCATTTTATTCAATCCAGCTGTGGATTGTGGGGTTGTCTGTAGGAAGTCCCTAACTTTTTTCAGAAGCCTGTTTGGATGCCCTCAAGGGTAAACTTCAGTGTTCGCATTAAAAATATGCCCTTGATTTGGAAGATTTTTGATAAGTGCAGTTACCCAATGTCCACTTACACTAGCTGTTATATAATTTAATATTTAACATCATTTCCCAACAATAATTCCTGTAGGGAAATATATCTGTAAGATTAAAAACAAATATTAAATTTGTGAACTTGTTAAATAATATACAGAACATAGCTGTGCATATGATATTTTGGAGTTCAGCATAGTTAATATTCATTGCTTCATATTTTAAGTGAATTATAACATTTCAGTAAATACTTACTTGGTACATACTGTGTATTAGACTGTATTAGACTCTTACAGCACAAAAATATAAAAACTATATACTCTATGCCCTCGAGGAGTTAACAATTTGTTTTTCCAGATGAAATTGAACTACAGCTCTAATTAGGCCATTCCTAGAACATGATCGAAAGGCCATGCTATCAGAATATAAAAGTGTACTTATCTCCTGGTTTGCTAAGATATAAGGACATGCATTTAAATTGTTCACATATGAGGGCAAAATAAATACAGTGGGTTAGTTGATCACCTTCTGTGTTCTAAAAATGCTAATTTTCTTAATGTAATCTAGGGCGACATTAGCTGGTTCCAGGGGAATATATCACCATGTCTAATCACTGAGTTAACTGTTGCCTAAATCCCAAAGGTGATCTTTTTTGCTGCTAAGCAAGTTTTCCCCATTTTCCTCTTGTGCAATTGGATTTTGGTACATTGAACTGTACCACAGTTTCATTCTTAGCATGAAAACCAAATAGATCACTGAATATAAGATTTCAACACACATCTTTAGATGGGTCACGCAAATGAATTATACTCACAGAAAAGGAAGACAGTGTTATTGCTAACTAAAGAGAGGGCAGCTCTCTATGTATGTATATATCCAGTGAAAATGTGGATGTATGATCTTGAAGAATGATACATTCCAATATCTTTTTCCTAGGTTTTTACGAATTGCTGTGCTTTTACTACTTACACAACCTTTAAACTAATTAATGTTAAATTTAAACTGAAAGTGGAGTCTTACTGAGACATACCTGGGTAATTGATTTTTTTCGTATGAGATGTAGGTTGTCCATGAATATTCTGGTATATTAGCTAAAATGATAGACACACAAAACAAGCAGAGGATTGCTATTAGGTAGTTTAGCAAACCCTTATACCTTTCTTTTGAGATGTCTTTGATCTTGACACACTGAATGATGCCCATTTCTCAGGCAGAGCAATAACAGTCATTGGATATAGGTTTTTTTTTTTTAACATCTTTACTGGAGTATAATTGTTTTACAATGGTGTGTTAGTTTCTGCTTTATAACAAAGTGAATCAGTTATACATATACATATGTTCCCATATCTCTTCCCTCTTGCATCTCCCTCCCACTCTCCCTATCCCACCCCTCTAGGTGGTCACAAAGCACCGAGCTGATCTCCCTGTGCTATGTGGCTGCTGCCCACTAGCTATCTATTTTACATTTGGTAGAGCACATATATCCATGCCACTCTCTCACTTCGTCCCAGCTTCCCCATCCCCTTCCCCATGTTCTTAAGTCCATTCTCTACGTCTGCGTATAGGTTTTAAATGATTTTCTAGACCAAAAGTACATGTGTACTTCTTTTTACTCATTTAAAGATTTTTTTTTTATTAATTGGGGTATAGTTGCTTTACAATGTTGTCTTAGTTTCTGCTGTACAACAAAGTGAATCAGCTATTTGTATACATATATCACCTCCCTCTTGGACCTCCCTCCCAATTCCCCCATCCCACCCATCTAGGTCACTGAGCTAGAGCTCCCTGTGCTATACAGCAGGGTCCCACTAGCTATCTGTTTTACACATGGTAGTATATATATGTCATTCCCAATCTCCCAGTTCATCCCACCTCCCCGCCCCATGTCCACATGTTCGTTCTCTATGTCTGCGTCTCTATTCCTGCCCTGCAAATAGGTTCATCTGTACCATTTTTCTAGATTCCACATATATGCATTAATATACGATATTTGTTTTTCTCTTTATGACTTACTTCACTCCATATGACAGACACTGGGTCCATCCACGTCTCTACAAATGACTCAATTTCATTCCTTTTTATGGTGGAGTAATATTCTATTGTATATATGTACCACATCTTCTTTATTCATTTATCTGTCAGTGGACACTTAGGTTGCTTCCATGTCCTGGCTATTGTAAATAGTGCTGCAATGAACATTGGGGTGCATGTGTCTTTTTGAATTATGGTTTTCTCAGGGTATATTCCCAGTAGTGGGATTGCTGGGTCATATGGTAGTTCTATTTTTAGTTTTTTAAGGAACCTCCATACTCTTCTCCATAGTGGCTGTATCAACTTACATTCCCACTAACAGTGCAAGAGGGTTCCCTTTTCTCCACACCCTCTCCAGCATTTATTGTTTGTAGATTTTTTGATGATGGCCATTCTGACTAGTGTGGGGTGATACCTCACTGTAGTTTTGATCTGCATTTCTCGAATAATTAGTGATGTTGAGCATCTTTTCATGTGCCTCTTGTCCATCTTTATGTCTTCTTTGGAGAAATGTCTGTTTAGATCTTCCACCAGTTTTTTGATTGGGTTTTTGTTTTTTTTTGATATTGAGCTGCATGAGCTGTTTGTATATTTTGGAGATTAATCCTTTGTCAGTTGCTTCATTTGCAAATATTTTCTTCCATTCTGAGGGTTGTCTTTTTGTCTAGTTTATGGTTTTCTTTGCTGTGCAGAAGCTTCAAGAAACAATCCCATTTACCATAGCAACAAAAAGAATAAAATATCTAGGAATAAACCTACCTAAGGAGGTAAAAGACCTGTACTCAGAAAACTATAAGACACTGATGAAAGAAATCAAAGATGGCACAAACAGATGGAGAGATATACCATGTTCTTAGATTGGAAGAATCAATATTGTGAAAATGACTATACTACCCAAAGCAGTCTACAGATTCGGTGCAATCCCTATCAAATTACCGATGACATTTTTCACAGAATTAGAACAAAAAATTTTACAATTTGTATGGAAACACAAAAGACCCCAAATAGCCAAAGGAGTCTTGAGAAAGAAAAATGGAGCTGGAGGAATCAGGCTCCCTGACTTTAGCCTATACTACAAAGCTACAGTAATCAAGACAATATGGTATTGGCACAAAAACAGAAATATAGATCAGTGGTACAGGATAGAAAGCCCAGAGATAAACCCATGCACCTATGGTCACCTAATCTATGACATAGGAGGCAAGAATATACAATGGAGAGAAGACAGTCTCCTCAATAAGTGGTGCTGGGAGAACTGGACAGCTATATGTAAAAGAATGAAATTAGAACACTCCCAAACACCATATACAAAAATAAACTCAAAATGCATTAAAGACCTAAATGTAAGACTGGACACTATAAAACTCTTAGAGGAAAACATAGGAAGAGCACTCTTTGACATAAATCATAGCAAGATCTTTTTTGACCCACCTCCTAGAGTAATGAAAATAAAAACAAAAATAAAAAAATGGGACCTAAAAATGGGTTTTAAAGTGATATTACATCTAGAGAATGTAAAATAAAGAGATTTTAGTTGAAACAAAAACTAGAAAATGACTATTTTAAATTTTGGAAATCTCCCACAATTAACATATATTTTAAATTGAGCAAATGGCATGATACAGACTGTTAATTCACTGTACCCTTTTCTCTCTGTGTGTTTATGTGTATTTTAGTGCATTAATCGAATTGAACTTACTAAATATGTTTACTGCATGTTTTAATTCTATGCTGCATATATATCCTTTAATATACCTAGAGAAGGTGCATTGCATATACACTCTGAGACCATAACTATGAGTAATGACTTAAAATTTTCAGATATGCTAATAATCAACTTTTAATCCGTTGATTAAAAGTATTACATTATAGGTTAACTTCCTATTAAATGTACAAACATTTCAGGTTGACAAATAAACACTGTATGTATAAACTTCCTGTTCCTTCTTGGCCATCATTTCCCCTGCATCTGTATCACCAGTTCCTCCTACTTGGATCTATTGATTTTTCTTACCTGAAGGCTCCATCTCATCTGTGTTTGACCTTATCCTGTTTGAGGCATAACACAATTATTAAATTTTCTTTACTTTCCCCACCCCAAATCTTTTTATAATCAGCCAGTAAGTATAGATGAGGCCATCATTTGTTTTAATACTCCAAATACTGAGACTCTGAGTTCCCAGCTGCTTGATTTCAAAATCTCGGTCTGCCTACTCACCCCCGCTGCCATTAAAGTCTTACCTACTTGTTTCTGTAGAAGGCTGTCTTACACATCCACCTCCAGTTCCATATCAGAGTGTGTGCACCCTGTTCTGCCTGGTTCTAATCTGTACACAGTCAACAGAAGTATGCAAAAATTGTTTTCTCTAGTTTCAAAAGCCAGATTGGTTGCACCTCCTCTGGTCTCAGGGTTCTTCAGGTCCTTAATTAACCCAAGCTGAAGCAGAATTTCTTTTCAATTCTCCACCATGTAGCTGAGATCAGAATGTATGTTTCAAAATGAAGTAAGTAAAACATTTTACTCTATTAATTCCTTTTTAGTTCTTTTAGTTAATTTTGTTATTTTTCTTCATTTTGTGTTTGAATCCTTGAACACTTGATGTAAGTGTAGCTCTTACTATTCTTATTTTTAAGAAGGATCATGTCAGTGGTACTGTGATAGGGAGTCTGGATCATGTATTTTAATCATCTGTTTTCAGCCAGAAGCTTCTGTTCTATTTATTTAATGTAGAGAGATCCTTACACACTTCTATCTCTCTTTTGGGTTCTCACCTCCTGTGAGAAATAGCTCAAACAAAACACTCATCTCCACAAAAGCAAATGGCACTTTGCAGACTCAATAAAGCCTGAATCAATTCTTATAAAACAAACATTTCTCTGAAGAAAACGTGGTGTGCAGAGCTGCATTTCTGCTTTCCATGTCGTCGGGAGATACAAAAGTTCTTCGTCTGGCTTTATAAGCCCCATCCACTCTGTGAGTTTAATAAATGAGAAGGCGCTTGTTTGACTCTGCTGATAAGTGAGTTGGGATCAGGGATCTCAGAGCTACTGGTATGTTGTGACAAGATGGGGACAGGAGGGAACTTATACTTCCTGTGTTTTTTTTTTTTTTAACATCTTTATTGGAGTATAATTGCTTTACAGTGGTGTGTTAGTTTCTGCTTTATAACAAAGTGAATCAGTTATACATAAACATATGTCCCCATATCTCTTCCCTCTTGCATCTCCCTCCCTCCCACCCCCCCATCCCACCCCCCCATCCCACTCCTGTAGGTGGTCACAAAGCACCGAGCTGATCTCCCTGTGCTATGCGGCTGCTTCCCACTAGCTATCTATTTTACATTTGGTAGTGTGTATATGTCCATGCCACTCTCTCACTTTGTCACATCTTACCCTTCCCCGTCCCCACATCCTCAAGTCCATTCTCTAATAGGTCTGTGTCTTTATTCCCGTCTTGCCACTAGGTTCCTCATGACCTTTTTTTTTCCCCCCCTTAGATTCCATATATATGTGTTAGCATACTGTATTTGTTTTTCTCTTTCTGACTTACTTCACTCTGTATGACAGACTGTAACGCCATCCACCTCACTACAAATAACTCAATTTCGTTTCTTTTTATGGCTGAGTAATATTCCATAGTATATATGTGCCACATCTTTGAATGGTCTCACACAATGAAGAAGATGCCAGTATTGTCCCCATTGGAATGCAGTATAAGACACAAACTCTTAACAATTTTGTCAAAATCCTGTTGGTTTTCTTGCCTTCTTATTTGTTTGTTTGCTTGTTCTTTAATTTTTGTGACGGGCTTCATTTGCTTCACACTCTTCCAGACACATGGAGTTTTCAAAGATCTCGGAATGAAGTTTCAGTCAAGGCATTAGTTACACAATTAATTCATCCTTCCTGTCTGACTCAGTAAGAAGTTCTGATGAGCAAGGTATTCAATCCATAAATTTAGGGACACAAAGAATATTCTATTTTTAAAAAGCTGTTAAATCAAAATAATTCTGACTCTCAAGTCAAATCCTGGCAGCTAGCAGAAAACTTAACCTCCGTCCTTTTTTGAGCCTGTCTCCCCAGAGTAGCGCAAAGCTCCCTGGATCTTAACATATTACCTAGGTTTAACAGAGCCATCCTAGTCAGAGATTTTGAGACTAAACTTGTTATTTTAGGTCTATCCATGACTCCAGGCAGCATTGTTAGTTCATTATTAGTTCTGTGGCTCTGATTTGATGTGGTAGGCTTGAAGAAAGAGAATCTGTGAGACAGAGAACTGCATAGATAATTGACTCATATACCTTAATACAGTGGTTTTTTTTTTTTTTCTTTTGGTTTGTGTGTTTTTGTTTTTCATTCTTCCCATGTTCTCCACATCATAGTCAATTACTGAATTTTCCTACAAATATTGTTTATAGGACATGTTTACAAAAATATACAACACTTAAAATAATGAGGTCATACCCTTAGGAATAATAAGTTAATAAATGTTGCAGTTTTTAATCTCCTGTTTTTACCGACTCCACAGCTCATTTCAAGATATGTGTCTTCTCTAGATAGTATTTTGTTGTTGAAAATAAAGTACCATAGCAGAGACAGTACCCTTTGGTATGGTAAATATTCACTATAAGGTCAACTCTTATTTTTTTTTTCTAAAATCTAGTGGGACAACTAGGATGGCATTTGGTTATTAAAATACTGTATCAGATACTTAGCTAAACAGTCTTCTATTTCAATAGTGGTTTTATGGTATTTCTTAAAAGATGCAGCATTAGTCTCCATTGCCTCTCTAAGAAACTTCCCAGAGTACTTTTGACTATGTGATTTTTCAGCTATTTTCTGTTATTTGGGGCTCATATGTTGATTTCAACTTTATATTGCTTTATAAGTGTGTACTGTAATACATTATAAGGTTCTCTCCTAAGTTACTCTTCTTTTAATAATAAAATTATTATGAATAATCATAAGCAACATTTATTGGGCCCATAAATGCTACGTTCCAGGTACTAACGTAAATGCTTTACACATATTCAGTTCTTACAACTACCCTGTGGAGCAGGTGTTATCTTCCCCATTTTATAAATGAGAAAACAAGCACAGAAGAAACTAAGCCACAGAATATTAAAAATGAGTTACAAGTAGCTGGGTCCACAACTACTTCTTACACCATGACTGTTTCCAGTCTTGTTATGAGAGAGTTTCACTGTGGCTTGTATGTCTCCATTCTCAACAGCATTCATGATCTTTATAAACCCTCCTCCCATTCCTACTCCCATTCTTGCCTTTCTTTCTCAATCCCTCAGGTTCCATGTTCCTGGCTTTTGTAGTCTGACTAGCTGGGGTACCTTGGGGACATACACGGATTATAACAATCTTGATTTCTTCCTCAGGCAGCTTTAAAATACAGTAAACGTTTTGAGACTTCTCACTTATTGAAATTCCTTAGTAGAGCTTGTTGAATATCCTGTATCTACTCTTAGGTCTCCATTAAGCTTGCCTTTCCAAATCCATATTCATTTTGAAGTTTAAAATATCTCTCTTTCCACCCATGTGAAAACTTCGGTTTGAACATTTAAATACTGTTATCTCTATTATTAGCTAAACTACTAAAGAATTTGCCTGTAGTATCTGAAAGTGTATTAAATAAGAAAACAAGTATTCTTCTGTTCTCAAGTTCTTGTTACACATGTGGAGACAAGTATTCAATGTCTGTACTTTACAAGGAGAAAAAAAGGCGTTAAAAAACTCTTATAAAATAAAAAAAAATTGCCTTTCTAATACATGAATATCTGAATTAAGAAGACTATTATGACTAATCATAATAGTCCCTACATTGTTAACTAGTCTATTGTATTAGAAATTTAATACTACTATAACTTCTTCAGATAAAATCCAGGTTTATCTGTAAGTCAACACTAGGGAAAATAAATTTGCATTTTTATTGAGGCCCTGTGTATCTGCCTGTCATTTAATTCTATTCACTTGTCTATTGATTAGTCTTTTTTTTATATTACAGTTCTTAGTAGGTAGGAGCCAGTGATAGTTTAAGCAGAAATTCTCATATTAAATGTTTTATATTATTATTCCCAGCAGAGACTAGAAACTCTGAATACTCTGATTAAAGCATCACATAATGATGCTTTAATTAATACAGAGGTTCTTAGGCTAACAAATGGTGTTTAACCTTAACAACAGAATCATAAACAGAAGCTAAATCAAATTCAGGTTCATGATTTTATAAATTGAGCAGCCCTGCTCTAGACATTGATCTATTCTGTTACTAAAACATGGTATCAATCTCTTTTTAGTGAGAGTAATAAAGAAATAATTATAGAATCTGACCATATATAAGGAGTTCATAGTGATGAATAAATTAAAGCAACCTAAGTGTTTTAAAAGTAATGAATGGATGAATAATGAATCCTCTGTCTGCAGTATTCCATTTTCTAAGAAATTTTGAATTGGAGTCTTGCTATGTATCTGAGTAACTTTATGGCATGTCATCCTCTAAAAATAGAAGGTTAAAAGCATAAACAGCAAATCCAGATAGAAGGAAATTAAGCAATAGTCCATTAAAGGATAACCTATTAAAAATTTCTGATATACCAACTTTATACACAGTGTACTCTAGTATAAACATAGTATATATCTTTATTAAACAGAAGCTTTCTATTTTCATAAAAACTAGCAGGGTGTGCTACCAGATTAAACACTTTACTGTATCTTATGTAAAGAGTTGTTAGAATAAATGTCCAGAGCAGTAGACTATAGCCTATCACTAGGATTATTTGAATAACACTTTCAAGGAAATTTGCACATATAAGTGTTTATATATCTGTGTTCTAGAGGAAATTATACTCATTTGGACCACTTACGCTTTCTTGTTTATATTTCTAATTTCTCTGATGATTTTTTTCTTCAAGCTCTTCTTAGTTTGAATTAAGGCCAAGTTGTCATAGTCTTTCATGCCTGTAGGCACCTCACTTTCACTTTACATCCTTCCATAAAAAGAGCATTTGTAAATACTCTAGGACCCTGGAGGAAATCTGTTCCTTTTGCTTCAGTGTAGTTCTCTGCTTCTGAAAGTGATTTACAGGTTTTTTTTTTTTTTTTTTTTTGGTAAAAGGTTAAATTTACTTAAATGAAACTGTTTCGTTTAACTTACATGGTAAATGAAGATGCATATATTTCCATAGTGAGATGTTGTTTTATATATAGGAAACATTACTTTGATTAAATTTAATTGTAAAAAATAAAGTTATACTTACATGAAGGAGAGTCATATTTTATATATAATAGCTACATTTTAGGAACTTTAATATTTTCTCTGAATTATAGCAAAAGGTAATTGTTAAGGCATAAACTTTCATTTGTGAAATTATTAAGGCCAACAATACACTCTTTCCTTGTTGATTTTTGGCTTTTCTTCTCTGCTGTATAGAAATTACAATTCTTTACTAGTTAAATATCTAAATGGTATTCTTTAAAGTTCTCAGTTTAGAAAGGCCTTCTACATCTTAAGATTATATGTATTTACTCCTACTTTATTTTTTTATTATATTATGTATTTACTCATAGTTGATTCTTATATTAGGTTTCATTAGTCACATTATTTATTCTAGTGTATTCATGGTCTTGGGCAACCATCACTGTAATCTAAGTTCAGGACATTTTCATCACCCCTGTAAGAAATCCTGTACCCATTAGTAGTCATTCTCCTTCCCTGCTCCCTTAGCCCTAGGAAACCAATAATCTACTTTTCGTCTCTAAGAATTTGCCTATTATGTCTGTGTCATATAAGTGGAAAAATACAATATGTGGTCTTTTGTGGCTAGCTTCTTTTACTTAGCATGATGTTTTCAAAGATCATTCGTGTTGTAGCATGTATTAGTGCTTTGATCTTTATTATTGCTGAATGACATTCAGTTATATCAGTATGCCATATTTAATTATCCATTTATCAGTTGATGGACTTTTTTTTTTTTATTACTTTTTGACCATTATTATCCATGTACAAGTTTTCATGTTTGTGTGTGCCTGTGTGTGTGTGTACGTGTGTGTGTATGTGTTTATTTCTCTTGGATGTGTAGCTAGGAGTAGAATTGCTGGGTTTTATGGAAACTCTATGCTTTACATTTAAAGAACTACCAGACTTTTCTGAAGCAGTTTCACCATGTTGCATTCTCAGCAGCAGCTATGTGTGAGGGTTCCAATTTCTCCACTTCTACACCAACACTGTCTTTTTTATTTCATCCATCCTATAGGACATAAAATCATATCTCATTGTGGCTTGATTCACAAATCATGTTATGTGCACATTAGCATTTGCACATCCACTTAAGAGAAACTTTAATTCAAAATCTTTGCCTGTTTTAAAATTAGATGATTTTTCTTTTTGTTATTGAGTTGTAAGTTAGCAATGTTGAAAGAAGTGTTGAGAGTTGGACATATTTGTTTTATTCCTAATCTTAGAGAGAGAATTTTCTCTTTGCATTTACCCTGTTCAGAATTTGTTGAGCTTCTTCAATATGTAGATTAATGCTTTTCTGCAAATTTGGCAAATTTTAGCCATTATTTCTTTGATTTTTTTTGTGTGTGTGGTCCCCTTGTCTCTTTCCTTTTTCCTGGTAGTCACATTATATGCAAGCTGGTGTGGCTAATACTGTCTCATATTTCTGAGTCTTTTCATTCTTCTTTATTTTCTTTCTCTTTTCTTTGGATTATATAACCTTTATTGATTTTACAGTTCAGTGTTTCTTCTACCACCTCAAATCTGCTGCTTGGCTCCCCTAGTGAACTTTTCATTTCAGTTATTGTACTTAATTCTGCATTTTTCATTTTGCTTTTTAAAAATTATTTGCTTTTAAAAAATTATAATTACTTAAAATTATATTTTATTTACAGTCTATGTATGATGTCGTCATACCTTCTTTTAATTGTTAGACAAGGTCTCCTTTAGTTATTTGAACATATTTATAATGGCTGCCTTGAAGTCTTTGTCTAAGTCCAACATCTAGGCCCTTTCAAAAGCAGCTTCTACCACCTGCTCTTTTTCCAGTGTTATGGGTCACTCTTTATTGTTTCTTTGCATGTTTCATATATTTTTGGTAAAAAAATGGATATTTTACATATATGTTGAACTAAACTGCAGATAATGATATCCTCTTCCTCTCCCAACAGGTATTAATGCTGCTATTTGCTTGATCATTTGTTTATTTGTTTAGTGTTTTGGCTGAGCTAATTCTGTGAATTCAAGTTCTCACAATGTGCAGTCTCAAATATTCAGGTTTTTTCCCCCCATAATGTTATTTTTCAGCCTGGCTACATAGCAATCACCCCTGGGTTAAAAAAAGAAAAAATAAGCTACTTAGTGGTCAAAGATTGTGCTTAAACAGCCTTAGCTAGTTAGTTTTTAGCTTTTACGTGTGTGTGTGTGTGTGTGTGTGTGTGTGTGTGTGTGTCCTGTAGGCTGCTATTTCAGTTCAAGGAATTTATGTTTTTGCCCCCGCCCCATTCAGCTAGGTACTAATCGGCTGGACTTTTCCTCTTCAATCACTTAGAGAGGCCTTATCCTTTGGCACATTCACAGTCTTCCTGTCTTCCAGGGATCTGTGTGATTTTATTTTTAAGTTGCTCCTTGGAGTTTCTTCTGGGTCAGTGTGGATTGTTGTTTAGCCAGTATTTGATCAGAGGTTGTTCTTAGGCCCCTTGACAAGTCAGGCTTCCACCATTTGTCAGTTGATCTCTGTATGGCTTTGGGAGTGTTTCTAAGTCTGCCCTACATCCGTTAATTTTAGTTTAATCATTCAATAATGATAATAGAAAAAGCATAATTTATTCATATAATACATATATGTTGTACACTACAGTATTCCAAGAACTACTATAAATACAGGGGATATAGCAATGAACAAGAAGGACAACTATCTTGATGTGAAGGATGAATTTTTTAAATTAATTCACTAATGAAGGGAAGTCTGTTGAAAAATCATCTTGAAATCAGAGTTTCTTAAGAAAGGAAATAATTTTCTTCATTTCTTCAGACTCTATTAAAATGTCAAAACACAGGTCTGTTCCATTAGATATTAAAAAAAATTACCGTAGAGAGGACAACCATTCTTTCCTTGTGATGCAGAAAGTTTCTTAGCCCATGCATGCTGTTTCACACAATACTCAAGTAACTTTTTGTTGTTGTTTATTTGGCTTTAACAGGGTAGTAGATTTGATATTACCTTATAAATTGGGAATTACTATTGGCTTATTTACATATTAGTTCAGGGCTTTATCCTCATCCTTCCCAAAAGTAAAGAAAAAACAAACAAACAAACAACAGGTGGACATCCCTGAGAACAAAGGCTGGTAGAAACATAGAAAAAGTAGCTGAGTAACTCTAGGTTGTTATTATAGAGACCTACAAAGCTACTGAATGATCAGGCAAGCAAACTCAGTACAAACACATGAAGGGCCTAGGGAGTAGGCACCCCCAAAACCCTGTTGAGTCTTGGTCAACAGTTGCCATCTGGAAAAATTCTATTATCTGGGATCCCCATCTTTATCATCTCTCTCCTAAAGTTGCACATCTATTACATATACAAGAATAAAAACATTTTCATGCCCTCAGTGTGTACTTCTCTGTATGGGAGAAATAAAAATGAGATACAGGGAAATTTGAGGGAGTATATGATGTTCTTTGCCCTTTAGGTGTGAGGCCGAGCACCGTTCCATGCTTCCTCTTGCTACATCTAGGAAGACTCAAAGTAAATGGTTCCAGAACCCTTCCTTGCTCTTTAATTATGTTAGTTGCTCACAAGGATTTATAGCCAGATGAAGATAGAAATGATCACAATAGGCAGGCTCAGTGTGCTCCAGTTGATTACTTAGATTCGTAGTCCTTTCTTAGAGCTGCTATAACAAACTATTACACACCTGGCAGCTTAAAACAGTGTACATCAATTCTTCAGTTCTCTCACAATTCTGGAGGCCAGAAATTCAAAATCAAGTTGTCAGGCAGGTTTGGTTCTTGGAGGCTCTGAGGGAAGAGCTGTTGCATGCTTCTCTCCTAGTTTCTTGAGGTAGCCAGCAATTCTTGGTACTTCTTGACTTGTAGCAGCACAGCTTCAACATCTGCCTCTGTCTTTACGTCTTTACAAAGCCTTCTTCTTGTTGTGTGTCTCTTTGTGTCAAATCTCTTCCACCTTTGTACACACACACACACACACACATCAGTGGAACTAGGGCTCATCCTAAATCTAGCATAATCTCATCTGAAGATCCTTAATTTAATTGCATCTGCAAAGATTCTTTTTCCAAGTAAGGTCACATTCATATATAAATGGGGTTAGTATTTGGACATATCATTTTGATGGGGTCACAATTAATACACTGCAGGAGTATTCTATGATGATTTTTTTTTGAATTATTAATAAGGAAATCTGGAGCTGAGGAAGGGACCAGGTTAAGATTTTGGGTTGTGACCTTACAAATGGATGTTAAAGAGAAATACTAATGTTTTTTCTTGATAGTACATGAAAAAACCCTAGATTCCAACTGTCCCAGAAGTCACTCATAGGAAAAAGCTGGGTATTCCTTACATTGATTCTTGTTGATCTGCTTGTTAGTTCTTCCTTCCTTCTTTCCTTCCTCCCTCTCTCTCTCTTTCTCTTAGTCTCTCTGTTTCTTCTCTCTCCTCTCTTTTTTTCATTTCTATTACCTTACTCCTCATTTATTGTTTTTTAACATTACACATGGATTTACATAAGTTGCATTTTGTGATGCATTCCAAGTGTCCTGGAGCCCAGTCATTAACTCCTCCATTCTGCATCTGTTAAATTCCCATATTGTACACATTTTTCCCTGTCTTCCACATTGTATTTCCTCTCATCATCTTTAAGGCTTAAAATATTAATGTCTTTCTTTCCTGTTTCATTAGCCTCATCTTATCTATTAGCTCTTCTCCTTCAGCATGCCCTAGTTTCTCCCATCTTAAAAATAAAATTAAACTGTTTGAGCTATACAGTTTTTCTCCATCTTTCTGTTTTCTTACACAGCTAACATTTTTGAAAAAAGTAGTTTATACATATTTTTTCTATTTCTGTGCCTCCCAATCATTCACTGTTTTCCTGCAGTCTTTGTTACTGTTCCCTCTACTCTGCAAGGCTGCAACTACTAAAGTCATTGCCAATATGTTGCTTAATGCAATAGCTATTTTCTAGTCCTCATCTTACTGTATTTTGTGAAATAAAGAATTTCAACCAATATTCTTTTTTAAACACTCTCCTTCCTCAGCTTCGGTAGCCTTATAATCATCATAATAATGTGTTACTTTCTCCCTTTTCTCTCTTATTTCCTTCTGTTGTCTTCTCTTCTATTTGACTTGTAAAATATTGGGGCTCATCTCAGCTGGATAAAAGGTACTGTATTCTTTGTCCTCTGTTCTCTATGTTAGCAGTGTTTTCAACTCCTTTGGGCTTATATGCTGTTTATACATTGGCAGGTATCATATCTGTTGTTTCCATCTCAGTACCCCCTTCTACACTGTGAATGTGTATCAAACTACCACCTTGTAGTCTCTACTGGAATGTTGAATTAACGGTATTTCCCACGTCCTTTTTTCCTTCTCTAGTCTTCTCTCATTGCAGTAAATGGCACCACCATGAATCCAGTTATTCGTGCCAGAAACCTAGAAGTCAGAATTAACATCTTCCTTTCACTTCTGACAGTCAGTTAATTGCCATGTCTTATCATTTCATACTCTGAAATAGAGATTCATTCAAATCACTGTATTATTGCTGAAAGTATATCTTAGTCCCAGCCCTTATCTTCTCTTTCCAGCACACTGCAATAGCTTACTAAAAGGTCTATCAAGCACTCCCTCACCATAACAGAATGATTTTTTAATCATGGAAGTTGTATTTTGTCATTTCTGAACTTAAATCTCTTTCATTGTTTTTTCTTTCTTTCAATATAAAGTTAAAAGTCTTGAAAATGGCTCATGAGGTCTTGCATTATATTGAGCAGCTGCTTTTCCAGCATAATCCTCCATCACCACAACCTTGTTTACTACACTGTATCCACATTGGCCTTTTCTCTGTTCCTGAAATGTGCCTTGTCCTTTCTCACTTCAGGGCCTTTGCTTGTGTTCTTTGCTCACTCTGGCACATAATTATACCATTCACTCTCTGACAGTGAACTCCCTCTTAATCCTTTTAGGTCTTACCTTAATCAGCATTTACTTTCCAATAGGCTATTCTTGGAGAGCTTTTGTCCCCCACCCTTTATCACACTCACCCAGTCTAGTTCATTCTTCATTACATACTTTCATAGTATCTTATATTTTATATTCATAGCTCTGATCAAAATTATTTTTGTGTGACGATTTATGAAGTGCTGTCTTCTAAACTACTATATTTTAACTAAGTAAAGATCAGTATCATGCTTGTATACTTCACCTCTGTGTACCCAATGCCTGAATAGTGTTTAGCGTTTACTCATTCATTCACAGTATATTTATTGTTTGTCCCTCTCTTTCAGGAATTGTCATAGTACACATGTTATTTTCTCAATATTGGTAGAATTATGTTTATCTAAATGAAGTTGCAAATCCAAACTAAAGAATGATTTGAAGCCCGAATAAATGTAAGACACGGTTCATGTCTTTCCAGAACTTATACTTTAATTCGAAATGTAAGTATTCACAGAAAACACTTGGGAATCAGTTACCCACAGTATACCTTCAAGTGAATGATCCAGTGCAAACTACATTCCCTGTGCTGACACTGAGAAAAATAACTATTTCTTCCAACCCAGCTCACTCCAATGTTTACTACATGACAAAGATAAACAAATAAAGTAATAGAAGAGAATGATTTGTGTCGACATATTTTTTTAAGTAGATTAAGTACACAGCAGGCAAGATCTATGTTTTGATAATATTTCTAAATTTTGCATCTGCTTACATGTGTTTCTCTGTACCTTTTTATACACAAAGCATTTGTTACTCTTCGGCATACAAATAATGTCATAGCAATAAATAGTAGGTGTACCTAATTGGTTAGTACATTATATGGAAGAAGCCATGGGCAAAGATTTGATTCCTTAAGCACATCAGGTGGAGCTCCTGTAATTCATCATCACAGACTGAATATCCAAAATGGTTCACCTTCCCTAAGTATTCATGCCAGAGGTAACTACATAGACTTGTGGCTTCAGCAACATAATTTGCTTTTCTGCAATGATTGTACAACAGAGGGAACCACAGATGAGCATGTGGCTAGACAAATGATCAGTGTAAATCTACTATAAGTATAGAAGTAATATCCTAAGATAAAAAATTATTTCAAGCAGATAGTTTGGTACAGGAAATGAAGCTAAAAGAATATAACACTTCTGTGACCTAAAATATGTCAAATATATCAGCGAGTAAAAGGATATTTCTATTGCTAAATAGGGACCATGTCATTCTCAACTCAAATAACTTACAGATTTTAAGAAAATCCATGAGTAATTTTACCTAATAGCTGGAATTACTGATTTCATGAATAAGAATGATGCGTGTAATTGTATATGTGTGTATTTGTGTGTGGGCAGGAGGTAGTATTGGGTCAATTAAAATACAACTTAGGAAATAGCATTTTTTTAGTTTAATAGGTAATTATGAATTATTTCTGTACATTCACCCCTCACAGACTAGGTGCTGTACTGTCCAATATGGATCAATAGCCAGAGGCCACAAGTGAATATTTAAGATTATAGTTGAATAAATTAAAAACAAAAAAATTAAAAGTCACTTCTCTGTTTCACTAGCCACATTTCAAGTGCTCAATAGCCACCTGTGACTAGAGGCTAAAGTGTCAGACAGCACAGGTATAGAACATTTCCATCTTCTATCTTCACTGAAATTTCTGTTGAACTGTATTGCCTTAGAGATAATTAATGTAGGATAATTACATAAATTACATCCAATCCTTAGTCTTATCATATAAACACCTTTGATTTATATAAAAGATTCCAGGAAGTATAAAGCCACACATGTAATTCAGATATTTTTTCAAACACATTTGAGCATGAACAATGCCCATAGTGTAGAAAAGCAAAAATATGCATTACCAAACCTCATTTTAACCTAATAATATATTTCAAACTGTACATTAAAAGTCATTCTCTGAAGAAACAATGCCTGCGATTGATTGTGGATTTATCATCTTTCTAACTATGACACTTTCTTTGGCTCCTTGAAGTCATCTAAAAAACCTTTTTCCTGTTTTCCATATTAATTTTCAGTGAGGAAATACTGAAGTTTGGATACTTAAGGTTTTACCCGTTGTTATATTTTTCATCTGCTCAGTGCATGCCAGTATTTGGGCTCACAGCTCACTGAACATAATGCTTCATGCATTTTATAAGCCTTTGTTTGATTATTATCATGGATACACAAAAGGTTATGCTAAGGGAATTTAAAATATCAGAAATAAAATGGGCAATATATGAATTTATTTCATGAACATATTTGTGACCATTCTAAAGTATAATATACACTTATACACATATGTACCTCCCCTTTCATTCAAGTGGTTTTGCGTCTGTAAACTGGCTCAGTCTGGAACTTGATTAAAAAAACATAGCTCTCTCTTTTGCTGATTCAAGTTAAACTTCTGTTCATGAAACCTAGAACTCTTCTACTTAGATCAAGTAAAAATTTAGTAGCTTAGTTCTCTTTAGGAATACCAGGATCAACTAGCGAGTCAGATTATTTTGATTATTGCTTTGACTTCATTGTCTGTTTTGGTAACCCACCCACCTCACCTTTGGTGATTAAGTCCTGCCACTGGCCCCGGCCACTCCAGGATCCCATTGTCTCCACTGCATTTAGGGATCCCAGTTCAGTGATAGCAGTTCCCACCATTATTTCTGACCTGCAGAAAAGAGCGACCACAGAGCTTTTCAGAGGTGCTGAGACTCCCCTCACAAAATTATTTCTTACAGTCATGGTAAAAACTGTGTCCTCTGGACTGTCCCAGGATGGATAAGTAGGTCTTACATGATAGATACACTCTAACACATTAATTTCCCTGAGCCTTTGGATACCTTCTTATACCAAGGCAGTTCTAGCATTTCAGCCTCATTTAGTTTAAGCCATCTTTGGATCCATGTTTCAGCCAACCAACCAAACTACTTTTAGCCCTTTCTAATTTCTTGAGCTAAAACATTAAATCTGTAATCCCTGTTTAGTGGGCTCATATCAATAAATTCAACCTGTTCTGATTTTATCTTTCTTCCACCATGATCACATAAGCATAGGATCCACTCCCACACATATTCCCTAGATTTCTGTCTTTATAAATGGAAAACAAATCATGCTATTCTTTGGTGTGCACTTCCATACAGGTCACACTTTGTGCCTTACCCTTTGGATCCTGCTTGAGACTTCGACCTAGTTATAGATCTAGAAGCAAAGAAGAGTGGCAGGTATAGATCCTGAGGATAATCAGCAATGCCTTACAAAGCAGCTGCTTCAGGGGAGGTCATTGCAGTTTCTTTAGGCAAAGCAGGGCCAACAAAGTTATGTAGGGGTATAAGAGCAGCTTCTACTGATGATGAAAACTTGACCATAGATTACCAGTGTCCTGTTTACCACTGGAAATAGAATCATTAGTCCTTTAAAATGATATTAGAGAACCAACTCCAGAAAACAAGAACCAATTCAGAAAATTCATCCTTAAGAGTCTGTTCCTTTAGAACCATTTCCAGTATAAAAATCTGTATCAGCCAGGGTTCAACCAGAGAAACAAAACCTGGAGGAGATATATATTAAGACGTCCACTGCAAAGAATTGGTTTACGCTACTGTGGAAGCTGGCAAGGTGAGTTCTAAATCCTGAGGACAGGTCATCACAAAAGGCAGACTGGAACTCTCCAGGAGGAATGGAAGCTGTTGTCCACAGGTGGAATTTCTTCAGAGAAGCTCAGTTCTACTCTTAAATCCTATCACCTCATTGAACCAGGTTCCCCCCCCCACCCCCACCACACACACACACACACACACACACACACACACACACACACACATTATCTACCATAATCTCCCTTACTTAAAGTAAACTGATTATGGTCTTTAATCACATCTGCAAAACAACTTCACAACACCATCTAGATTATTATTTTTTGATTGAGTAACTGGAAATTAGAGCCTAAGGAAGCTGATACATAAAACTGACGGCTACAGAATCTTTGTCAACTGACCTTGTATGCATGGGACTATTGTCTGATCTCTCCATTATCTTATTTGTTTAATATTATTATATTTATGCATTTATCATACTCTCTTGATTAATGTAGGTTTATGTGAAGTCTTAAAGGTAGTGCAAGTTCTCCAACATTTTTCTTGTTTTATAAAATCCTTTAAATTTCTCAAGTTTTATTGTATTTACATATAATTTAAAAATAATCTTGTCAATTAAAAAAAAAATCTTACAAAGATTCTGATTGGGAATGCATTGAAAAAATAGATCAATTTGGAGAAATTTGACATTTTAACAATATGGAGTCATTTGATCCCTGAACATGGAGTGTCTCTCAATTTATTCAAGTCTTTAACTTCTTTCAGCAGTATTTGCAGATTTCATTTTACAGATCTTGCACATATTTTGTTTAATGTATCCCCAAGTATTTCTTGTTTTTTTGGACAGTTGTAATGTTCTTGATTTTTCAAATTTCAATTTCTAGGTTTTCATTGTGTGTTCATAGAAATAGATTTTTAAAATTAGATCTTTATTGGAGTATAATTGCTTCACAATAATGTGTTAGTTGCTGTTGTACAACAAAGTGAATCAGCCATATGCATACATATGTCCCCATACGCCCTTCCTTTGAGCCTCTCTCCCATCCTCCCTATCCAACCCTCTAGGTCATTGCAAAGCACCGAGCTCATCTCCCTGTGTTATGCTGCTGCTTCTCACTTGCTAACTATTTTACATTCAATAGTGTATGTATGTCGATGCTCCTCTCACTTCGCGCCAGCTTACCCCTCCCACCCTGTGTCCTCAAGTCCATTCTCTATATCTGCATCTTTATTCCTGCCCTGAAACTAGGTTCATCAGTACCAGTTTTTTTTTTAGATTCCATATATATGTGTTAGCACATGGTATTTGTTTTTCTTTTTGACTTACTTCACTTTGTATGGCAGACTCTAGGTCCATCCATCTCACTACAAATAACTCAATTTCATTTATTTTTATGGCTGAGTTATATTCTGTTGTACATACATACCACATCTTCTTTATCCATTCATCTGTCAGTGGACACTTAGATTGCTTCCATGTCCTGGCTATTCTATTGTAAATAGTGCTGCAGTGAACATTGTGGTACATGACTCTTTTTTGAATTATAGTTGTCTCAGGGTATATGCCCAGTAGTGGGATTGCTGGGTCGTATGGTAGTTCTATTTTTAGTTTTTTAAGGAAACTCCATACTGTTCTCCATAGTGGCTGTATCAATTTACATTCCCACCAACAGTGCAAGAGGGTTCCCTTTTCACCACACCCTCTCCAGCATTTATTGTTTCTAGATTTTTTGATAATGGCCATTCTGACTAGTGTGAGGTGATACCTCACTGTAGTTTTGATTTGCATTTCTCTAATAATTAGTGATGTTCAGCATCTTTTCATGTGCCCCTTGGCCATCTGTATGTTTTCTCTGGTGCAATGTCTATTTAGGTCTTCTGCCCATTTTTTAACTGAATTGTTTTTTTGATATTGAGCTCCATGAGATGTTTGTATATTTTGGAGATCAATCCTTTATCTGTTGTTTCATTTGCAAATATTTTCTCCCTTTCTGAGGGTTGTCTTTTTGTCTTGTTTATGGTTTCCTTTGCTGTGCAAAAGCTTTTAAGTTTCATTAGGTCCCATTTGTTTATTTTTGTTTTTATTTCCATTACTCTACGAGGTGGGTCAAAAAAGATCTTGCTGTGGTTTATGTCGAAGAGTATTTTTCCTATGTTTTCCTCTAAGAGTTTTATAGTGTCTGGTCTTACATTTAAGTCTTTAATCCATTTTGAGTTTATTTTCATGTATGGTGTTAGGTAGTGTTCTAATTTCATTCTTTTACGTGTAGCTGTCCAGTTTTCCCAGCACCACTTATTGAAGTGGCTGTCTTTTCTCCATTGTACGTTCTTGCTTCCTTTGTCATAAATTAGGGGCCCATATGTGCGTGGGTTTATCTCTGGGCTTTCTATCCTGTTCCATTGATCTATATTTCTGTTTTTGTGCCAGTACCATATTGTCTTGATTACTGTAGCTTTGTGGTATACTCTGAAGTTGGGGAGCCTGATTCCTCCAACTCCTTTTTTCTTTCTCAAGATTGCTTTGGCTATTCGGGGTCTTTTATGTTTCCATTCGAATTGTAAAATTTTTTGTTCTAATTCTCTGAAGAATACAGTTGGTAGTTTGATAGGGATTGCACTGAATCTGTAGATTGCTTTCGGTAGTATAGTCATTTTCACAATATTGATCCTTCTAATTCAAGAACATGGTATATTTCTCCATCTGTTTATGTCATATTTGATTTCTTTCCTCAGTGTCTTATAGATTTCTGAGCACAGGTCTTTTACCTCCTTAGGCAGGTTTATTCCTAGGTATTTTATTCTTTTTGTTGCAGTGGTAAATGGGCGTGTTTTGTTAATTTTTCTTTCAGAATTTTCGTCATTAGTGTATAGGAACACCAGAGATTTCTGTGCATTAATTTTGTATCCTGCAACCTTACCAAATTCATTGATTAGTTCTAGTAGTTTTCTAGTGGCATCTTTAGGATTTTCTGTGTATCGTATCATGTCATCTGCAAACAGTGACAGTTTTACGTCTTCTTTTCCAATTTGTATTCCTTTTATTTCATTTTCTTCTCTGATTGCCGTGGCTAGGACTTCCAAAACTATATTGAATAACAGTGGCGAGAGTGGACATCCTTGTCTTGTTCCTGATCTTAGAGGTAATGCTTTCAGTTTTTCACCATTGAATATGATATTTGCTGTGGGTTTGTCAAATATGGCCGTTATTATGTTGAGGTGGTTTCCCTCTGTGCCCATTTTCTGGAGAGTTTTTATCCTAAATGGGTGTTGAATTTTGTCAAAAGCTTTTTCTGCATCTATTGAAATGATCATACGGGTTTTATTCCTTAATTTGTTAATGTGGTGTATCACATTGATTGATTTGCATATATTGAAGAATCCTTGCATCCCTGGGTTAAATCCCACTTGATCATGGTGTATGATCCTTTTAATTGTCTGTTGGATTCTATTTGCTAGTATTTTGTTTAGGATTTTTGCATCTATATTCATCAGTTATATTGGTCTATAATTTTCTTTTTTTGCAATATCTTTTTACGGTTTTGGTATCAGGGTAATGGTGACTTTGAAGAATGAATTTGGGAGTGTTTCTCCCTCTGCAATTTTTTGGAAGAGTTTGAGAAGGATAAGTGTTAGCTCTTCTCTAAATGTTTGATAGAATTCACCTGAGAAGCCATCTGGTCCTGGACTTTTGTTGTTGGAAGATTTTTAATTATGGTTTCAATTTCATTGCTTGTAATAGGTCTGTTTATATTTTCTAATTCTTCCTGGTTCAGTCTTGGAAAATTGTACCTTTCCAAGAATTTGTCCATTTCTTCATGGTTGTCCATTTTATTGGCCTATAGTTGTTTGTAGTAGTCTCTTATAATCCTTTGTATTTCTGCAGTGTCAGTTGTGATTTCTCCTTTTTCATTTCTCATTTTACTGATTTGTGTCCTGTCCCTTTTTTTCTTGATGAGTCTGGCTAAGGGTTCAATTTTGTTTATCTTCTCAAAGAACCAGCTTTACGTTTTATTGATCTTTGCTATTGTTTTCTTCGTTTCTGTTTCATTTATTTCTGCGCTGATCTTTATGATTCCTTTCCTTCTACTGACTTTGGGTTTTCTTTGGTTTTTTTCCTCTAGTTGTTTTAAGTGTAGGGTTAGATTGTTTGAGATTTTTCTTGTTTCTTGAAGTGAGATTGAATTGCTATAAACTTCCCTCTTATAACTGCTTTTGCTGTGTCCCATAGGTTTAGGTCATCATGTTTTTGTTGTCATTTGTTTCTGTGTATTTTTTTATTTGTTCTTTGATTTCTTCAGTGATCTCTTGGTTATTTAGTAGAGGACTGTTTATCCTCCATGTATTTCTGTTTTTTACAGTTTTTTTTCCTGTAATTGATTTCCAATCTCATAGTGTTGTAGTCAGAAAAGATGCTTGATGCAATTTCAGTTTTCTTAAATTTTCTGAGGCTTGATTTGTGACCCAAGATTTCATCTATCCTGGATAATGTTACATATGCACTTGAGAAGAAAGTGTATTCTGCCACTTTTGGGTGGAATGTTCTCTAAATATCAGCTAAATCTATCTGGTCTATTGTATCATTTAAAACTTGTGTTTCCTTATTTATTTTCTGTTCATATGATCTGTCCTTTGGTGTAAGTGGGGTGTTAAAGTCCCCTACTGTTATTGTGTTACTGTCGATTTCTCCTTTCATGGTTGTTAGTGTTTTCCTTATGTATTGAGGTGCTCCTATGTTGGGTGCATAAACATTTATAATTGTTATATCTTCTTCTTGGATTGATCCTTTGATCATTATGTAGTGTCCCTCCTTATCTCTTGTAACAGTCTTCATTTTAAAGTCTATTTTATCTGACACAAGTATTGCTACTCCAGCTTTCTTTTGATTTCCATTTGCATGGAATATCTTTTTCCATCCCTTCACTTTCAGTCTGTATGTGTCCCTAGGTCTGAAGTGTGTCTCTTGTAGACAGCATATATATGGGCCTTGTTTTTGCATCCATTCAGCCAGTCTGTGTCTTTTGGTTGGGGCATTTAATCCATTTACATTCAAGGTTATTATAAATATGTATGTACCTGTTACCATTTTCTGAATTGTTTTGGGTTTGTCTGGGGTCTTTTTCTTCTCTTGTGTTTCCCACCTAGTGCAGTTTCTTTAGCATTTGTTGTAAAGCTGGTTTGGTGGTGCTGAATTCTCTTAGCTTTTGCTTGTCTGAATAGCTTTTGACTTTTCCACCGAATCTGAATGAGATCCTTGCTGGGTAGAGTAATCTTGCTTGTAGGTTTTCCTCTTTCATCACTTAAGTATATCCTGCCACTCCCTTCTGGACTGCAGAATTTCTGCTGAAAAATCAGTTGATAACCTTATGGAGATTCCTTTGTATTTTATTTTTTGTTTTTCCCTTGCAGCTTTTAATATTTTTTCTCTGAATTTAATTTTTGATTAGTTTGATTAATATGTGTCTTGGTGTGTTTTTCCTAGGGTTTATCCTTTATGGGACTTTCCATGCTTCCTGGACTTGGGTGACTATTTCCTTTCCCATGTTAAGGAAGTTTTCGACTATAATCACTTCAAATATTTTCTCAGACCCTTTCTTTTTCTTTGCTTCTTCTGGGACCTATACAGTTCGAATGTTGGTGCATTTAGTGTTGTCCCAGAGGTCTCTGAGATTGTCTTCAATTATTTTCATTCTTTTTTCTTTATTCTGCTCCTTGGCAGTTATTTCCACCATTTTGTCTTCCAGGTCACTTATTTGTTCTTCTGCCTCAGGTATTCTGTTACTGATTCCTTGTAGTGTATTTTTCATTTCAGTTATTGTGTGTTTCATCTCTGTTTGTTCTTTAGTTCTTCTAGATCTTTGTTAAACATTTCTTTTATTTTCTCAATCTGTGCCTCCATTCTATTTCCGAGATTCTGGATCATCTTTACTGTCATTACTCTGAACTCTTTTTCAGGTAGGTTGCCTATTTCCTCTTCATTTATTTGGTCTTGTAGGTTTTTACCTTGCTCCTTTATCTGTGACATGTTTTTTTGCCCCCTCATTTAAAAAATTTTTTTATGAGTGGGATTGTGTTCCTGTCTTACTGGTTGTTTGGCTTGAGGCTTCCAACACTGGAGTTTGTAGGCTGTTGGGTAGAGCTGGGTCTTGGTGCTGACATTAGGAGCTCCATGAGACCTCACTCTGATGAATATTCCCTGGGGTCTGAGGTTCTCTGTTAGTCCAGTGGTTCGGACTTGGAGCTCCCTCTGGAGGAGCTTCGCTTGACCCCAGCTCGTGAAGTAAGATCCCCCAAGCTATGTGGGGTGGCCAAAAAAAAAAAAAAAAGAACAATAAGTAAAAAATAAAATTAGATTAGGAAACTAACAGATATGTTAGAAAGAATGTAAAAATAAAAATGTAGATGAATCAGCAACTGGGAGGTACATCAGTACCACAATAGTAAAAAAGAGGAGGGGGGAAAAGGAGAAAAAAAAAGGGAGGGGAAGAAAGGCCTTGTCTCTGGAGGGCAGGGCCTAAGCAAGGGCAAGAGTTGGGTGGTGGGTGGGGCGTATGCTTAGGATCCACAGGACTGGAAAAGGCCCTGGGTGCTGTGGGAGGTGGGGCTTAGTCTCAAGGAACAGAAGGGGCCCAGGCGTGCCCCCCCACCCCTGGTCTCAGAGGGTGGGGTACCTCACCTGGGAGCTCAGCAGGCTCCCTGGGTGAGTGGGTTGGGCAAACGCCCTCTGTTACTCTCCTGCTCCTCCTGGATGGCTCCTCCCACCTGCCTCCTCTGATCTCCCCAGCCTCCCTCCTATGCCCCCAGTGTCAGTGTGGCCGGGGGCGGGGGACAATGGGGTGGTCTTGGAGGGCAGGGGACTGGCCTGGGAGCTCAGCAGGCTCCCCGGGCCAGAATGGGTGGGGCAAATGCCCTCCACTCCTCTCCAGCTCCTCCCACCTGCCTCTCCTGGTCTCCCTGGCCTTAGAGGCACTGGTCCTGTCTGGACTCCACTTCTCCTCCCCCCTCTCAGTCCCCCCATGTCCTACCGGTTCACTTGGGGGTTCCTCCCATCTCCTTGGGTGTCAGGGTTCCCCAGCAGCAGCTGGCAGGTGCCCTAGTTGTGGGGAGATTCTAACTTGGTGTTTTCCCACACCACCATCTTGACTCCGCCCCAGAATTTTTTAAATTATATTGAACTTGTGTGTGGAGACATTGTTATATTCACTTATTAATTAAATAGATTTTATTATAGTTTTCTTAGGCTTTTTTACGTGAATAATCTTAGTAATCTATAATAATTTATAAATAATAATCTATATAATAATCTATAGATAAAGTTATACATATGTATACACACACATATTCGTATGTACATATATACATTTTTTCCAACCTGCATAACTCTAATTTCTTTTTATACTGGCTAGAACTTTCAAGGAAATGTATAAAAATAGACATCTTTGCTTGTTTCCAGTATTAGGGGAAAAACATTCAGTCTTTCAGTCTTTTACCATTCAGTCTTTCACCATGTAATATTTTTGTAAATGCTTTTTATCAGCTTGAGGAATTTCCCTTCTCTTCCATAGTTGAAGGTTTTTATCATGATTGACTTTGATTTTTCTCAAATGCTTTTCTGCATGTAGAAAGATAATTACATAGTTTTTTCTGTTGCTTTAGCTACCTTATGGTTAATTACATTTGCCTGATATTTGAGTGGTGGAATAGCTTTCATTTCTGGAATAACTCAACTTGCTCGTAATGTATTTTCTTTTTTTATATTGTTAGATTTAATTTTGTAACATTTGGCTAAGGATGTTTGTGTCTCTACTCACGAGGGATATTGAACTATGATTCTATTTTCAGTTAATATTTTTTGTCTGATTTTGGTATATGGTGATGTTAACCTCAAATAATTAATTGAAAAATGTTTCCTTCATTTCTGTTTTCTGGCAGATTCTGTGTAGAGTGGGTATCTTTCTTCTCCAAATTTTGGTAGAATTCCCCAGGAAAACCATTTTAGGTAGTTTTATAACCAAGCATTTAATTAATATGTGTGTGTTTGTATATGTGTATTCAGGTTATCTGACTCTTCTTGAGGAATTTTGATACATTTTCCTAAGTATTTTTTCCATTTCATCTAAGTTATCAAATTTATTGGCACAGGTCCTCTTTTTAGCCTTTTAATGTCTTTAGGGTCGGTAATGATGCCCTTTCATATTATTTGTGTGTTTTTTCCCTTTTTTCTGATGATTCTGGTTACAGTTTTGTTAATTTTATTGCTGTCTTCAACAAACTAGCTTTGGATTCCACTTTTACCTATTGCTTTTCTGTTTTTAATTTCATCTGATATTTTATCTTTATTTTCTTTCATCTTTAAATGAAAAAGCTTTAAGGATTGTAAGGGAAAATTTAAAAACTGTCATTATTCACAGATGGTATTAATGTGTACATGATATAGTTGTCTAAACAGAAGATCAAAAAGGATATACAGTTCAATTGTTGAAACTTATGAGAGTTAAAGGGAAGATTAATATACAAACTTTAGTTGTAGTTTGCATATCAACCACAAAGAGAAAATTGCAATTTATAAGTACACTTTATGCAGTAGCCAAAAAAAATAGGTACGTAGGAAAAATTCCAACACAAAGATGTGCATGAACTTTATGCAGAAAAAATTTAAAGATACTAAAGTTCATTAAGGGATACTACGTTGATGGAGGTTCATGACATCTTCATGGCTAATTGGAAAAAATGTTATAAAGGCGTTATTACCTATCTACATTATTCATTTATGTAATGCCATTTCAATCAAGTTTTTATCAAATATATGATAGAGTATTTCTTAGAGGTTAGAAATATGATTCTAAAGTTTACAAGAAAGATAAAAAAACACCAATAATAGCCAAGAAAATTGTGAAAGGGAATACATTTTAGAGTGAAATTTTTCCCAATAGATATTGAAATATATTTATTTCCATTTTCTCTCCCAATTTTTGATAGTTGGATTGCATCTATTCAGCAGAGCATATAACATTTACATACTATTCTAGCATATTTACCTCTATTATTTAGTCTTACTTCTACCCTTATTTTTATTCGACTTTTACTATCTATCCTTATGCCACAGCTTCTCCTATGATTTTTGGTTATCTGAAGCTGATTTCTCTCGTATTATAGCTTGTTTTGTAATATTGGGTTAATTTTTTTTCTCAATTATCCTATTTTTTGGGTGTAATTTTGTCATTTAGATAATTTTCTTTTTTTAATAACATTTTGTTATTAGCAGTTCTTTTATGTTACATCTGTTGAAATCAGTTTCCTGGGTGGGAGTTGAAGGGTGTCTGGGTGGCTCTTTTGACTGTTTACACCTCAGGACGTTTAAAAATACAGCTGTTTTTGCAGCCTCATCCACTGTTCTGAGATCTGTGTCTTCTGAAACTCTGTTTCCATCTTTTTTTTTTTTTAGCAACTGATTCTGCCTATTAAAGTTGGATTCGACTTCTGGCAGATTTTCCTCAGTACAATCCTCACCCTGAAAATTTATTTTTTGTTTTTTTCTGAAGTGATCAGGACTTTTGCTGTGCCCTTTTAGTGTTTTCTATATTCACCCTGACTTGGAGTAAGCCAGTTTTTCCTAGTTTCACCGCTTGTTCTCAGATCTACTTGCTGAATATTGAATTCAGAAAGAAAGAGGTCTGCTCCTTTTGGCAATGATTTTTTTTGGGGGGGGAAATTTCTATGATCCAGTGTTTGATGTACCATCAGAATTTGTTTCCTTTCTTTTCCGACTCTGTTTGACTGCTAAACAAACCAGATACTCTCTGTTTCCAAACAAAGAGAACTTGGAATTTAATACAACTTAATTAAATTATATGTAAAGTCAAATTCTTCAAGTACATTTTCCAATTCATTAATTTTAACATCGATTATCTCTAATATATATATAATTATATATATCTATATACACACTTGTAATCATACACACACACACACACACACACACACACACACACACACACACACACACAGCTTCTTCAACTCTAAGACTTCTAGCAGTGCTTTTTTATGTCTGGTTGTTTTTTATTGTAGCTTAGCCTGCTCATTTTTGTGACTTTTTTATTTAAAAAATATTTTATACTCAGTTATTTCTTATTCTGTATATTATTAGAATACCTAAAGTCTGTAAGAGTCTACACCTAAACATTTTTATCTTTGGTTGTGAGCTTGTACTTGGCTTATTTAGCAGATATTTTTGGTGGTTTCTTCACCCAAGAGGATCTGTGTGTGTTTGGGGACAGGGTCACTGCATTCTGCAAAGAGTTTAACCATCTTTCCAGCATTCAGCAAGCGTTTTCCATAGGCATCCCTACCTTTTGTAAATGCTTATAAATCACTGTGCACCCACTTTTAATTTTCATATCATTTTAATGGGAGATTAATCTTGATCAATCCTTAGAGCTCATCAGTAAGTTAAACTGTATGGTTCATTTTTGTCCCATTTCTCTTTTATGGAAGGCTCTAAAGTCTATCTGGTATGCCATACTTCTCTATAATTGCTCTTTAACTTTTTCTTTCTCTTATTAGACCATTTAATAACATGTGGTTTATTCATATTTGAGTGAATAAATGGAGGATTCATATGATAAGTCACCTGGTTTATCTTCCTTGTATTGATACATTTAGGTAACTGAGTAAAAGAGACATTGATTTTCAAAGCATTGGATGAGTTGAACAGATGTTATTGAACTTGAATTCTCTTAACTTTTGGGTTTTTAAAATATTAACTATGACAAAATCTCTGTGATTTATCATGACTTCTTTAAAAAAGCTTTTTGATATTAGTCATATATTGCTCTAGATTGACAGCCATTTTGTTAAATTCAATTTTACTCATCTCTAATTTAATCCATTTTAAATTAATGGACTTTATTTTTTAGAGAAGTTTTAGGTTTACAGAAAAATTAAACAGAAAGTGCAGAAAGCTCTCATCTATTTCCTTCACCCCCGATCTCCCTCTGTTACCCCTATTATAACATGTTGCTTTAGTGTGGTACATTTGTTACAGTGATGAATCAATATTGATACATTATTATTAACTCAAGTTCACTCTTTTTGTCGTACATTCTATGGGTTTGACGAATGTATAATGTCATGTGTCAACCATTACAGTATCATACAAAGTAGTTGCACTGCCCTAAAAATCCTCTGTGCACTGCCTATTCGTTCCTCCCTCCTTCCTTCTAAACTTCTTTCAACCAGTGATCTTTTTACTATCTCTATAGTTTTGCTCTTTCCAGAATGCCATATAGTTGGAGTCATACAGTATGTAGTCTTTTCAGACTGACTTTTTTCATTTAGCAATGTGCATTTAAGTTTCTTCCATGTCATTTTGTGGCTTGATAGTTCATTTCTTTTTAATCACTGAAAAATATTCCATCAATTATATGGATATACTACTGTTTATTTTATCCATTCACCTATTGAAGGTTATCTGGATTGCTTCCAAGTTTTTCAGTTATGAATAAGCTGTGCAGTGGTATCTCATTGTTGTTTTATTTTGCAGTTCCCTAATGACATATGATGTTGGGCATCTTTACATATAGGTTATGCCATCTGTACATTTTCTTTGGTGAGGTGTCTATTCAGATCTGTTGCTCATTTTTTAAAACTAGGTTGTTTTTGAATTGTTGAGTTTTAGGAATTCTTTTGTATTTTGGATACATACACTTCATCAGGTGTGTCTTTTGCAGTATTTTCTCCCAGACTCTAGCTTGTCTTTTCATTCTCTTATTAGTATCTTTTGCAGAGCTGAAGTTTTTAAATTTAATAAAGTTCCACTTACCAACTTTTTTCTTTCATGGACTGCACTTTGGGGGTTGTATCTGAAAACTCATTGCCAAACCCAAGGTCACCTAGATTTTTCTCCTGTGTTATCTTCTAGAAATTTTATGGTTTTGTCATTTCCTTTTAGGTCTGTGATCCACTTTGAAATAAATTTTATGAAAGATGAAAGTTCCATATCTAGATTCTATTTTTTTTTTTTGCATGTTGGTATCCATTATTTCAGCACCATTTGTGCTGTGTATCTATAAGTATACATTTTTCTACAAATTGCTACTATAGTAATGCTTCCAAATTGTTCTATTTGTTCAAAGCAATAAAATAGTCTTGCCAAGCACATTCCTCATATGATTACATTTTTGCCAACATTAAGATACATTACCACATCAAGAAAGACCCTTGTTAAAGTAACTCAAACTGTGAAACAGTTTAATCTGTGAGCTTAAGTGACTTTCATGTTGTAAAAGTAAATTAGGCCTTCTAAATTTCAAATTATGTTTCTTAGCTATTAGTGTTTTTTGGGGGGAGGGAGGGCTTTCCTTCAATTAAGAAGTGACATCTACACATGGAGTTGAAATACATGCTGTACCACACTGAACCTTTTTCCCTAAACTGGGTACATTGCAAGGCAGGTTAATATATAGAATTATGTGAAAAATATCACTTAAAATTTCACCTTTTATTTAGTTATGCCAGGAAATAAAATACTTTCATTTCTTTTCCCAAACTTTATTATTCCAACTAGTGGACTGAAACAATTGCTTCTATCTCTTGGGTCCAATAAAACAATTTAGTCCTTTAATTGGTCTTGTTAGATTTGAAGACCATGCCTTTTTAGGATAATTATTTTTGTTTTCTTAGTAATAATTTTTTTGCGTTAGTTGTATACTACCTGCGGAGTCATCAGCTTAGAAACCAGAGGTTAATTTCCTCCCTACTAAATGAAGCAGATAATCAGCCATCGGAGGATGGTTCCTATCCTGTAAATAAGTCTGGACAAGCTGAGGGATAGCCCAGTGCATCACTCAGGACTATTCATGCCATCTGTTCACAAATTAAATCAAAGTAAGGATTTTAATTTGTTACATTTCAAAAGCTGTACTGACAAACCCATATAGACATTTTAAATGGCAATAGATAACTGAAACACCTTACTAATATTCGTTGAGTCATGGGTTATGGTTTTTGTAAACTTCCTCTCCAGCAACCAACATGTGGAGAGTATTTTTGACCAGAAGCACAGCTAATGACTGTCAAAGCAGATGCTTCTGAAAGCATTACACAAAGGAATTAAAAAAAAAAAAAATCTAACTTAGAAGTTATTTCAACTTCATGGCATAAAATTATATCATTTTTATTGAAAACAAATTATACAAATGACTTGAGATTGCTCTGAACTTTCTATGAAATTGTATTTATGAAATACTCTTATCTCCCCCAAGGAAATATGTGTTGCAAGGTAGAGCTAGTGTATTGCAGGATTGTCTCCTACTATGTAGGCGAAACATGTCAGACAATAGAGAGGCAAAGAGCCTCATTTTCCTGGGAAGAAGAACTCAGTGAATGGGTCATAGGAAATATTCATGGCCACAGTAATGTTAACTTCTGTTTGTCTGTGATTAAAAGTATATGTATATACGGGGCTTCCCTGTGGGCACAGTGGTTAAGAATCCGCCTGCCAATGCAGGGGACACGGGTTTGAGCCCTGGTCCAGGAAGATCCCACATGCTGCAGAGCAACTAAGCCCATGTGCCACAATTACTGAGCCTGCACTCTGGAGCCCGCGAACCACAACTACTGAGCCCACGTGCTACAACTACTGAAGACTGTGTGCCTAGCACCTGTGCTCCACTACAAGAGAAGCCACTGCAGTGAGAAGCCCGCGCAACTCAAGGAAGAGTGGCCCCCGCTCACCGGACCTAGAGAAAGCCCGAGTGCAGTAATGAAGAGCCAACGCAGCCAAAAATAAATAAATAAATAAATTATAAAAAATAAACAAAAATAAATGTATATCTGTGTACATGAGTGTATTTGAGACAAATTGTATAACACATTGGTAAAAGTTCTGCTTAATTCAAGTCCGTGAGAAAGGGTGACATTAATACAAAATGCATCATTATATGAAAAGACATTGATAATTGGTGAGATATTTTTATTCCTTCCTTAGAATATCTTATTCCCCCACTTCTTTTTCTTGGTAACTTTACTGGATATATGTAGTCAAGATACACAATAGTTTATTCTTTTGCCCTTATTCTAAATAAAGAGGAGTGCATTTAATAAGACTTTCATGTAAAGCATGTCTTACAAAATATATTTACATGTATAATGAGGGCAAGTGATATTCACTTACAGACATGTTTGCAGAGCAGTGTCAGTGAATAATCTGGCATGTCAGACAGTCTTTTTTATTTATTTATTTTAATTTTGGCTGCCCCACATGGCTTGCTGGATCTCAGTTCCCTGACCTGGGATTGAACCCGGGCCACAGCAGTGAAAGTGCCAAATCCTAACCACTAGACCACCAGGACTCTCCCTCAAACAATCTCTTTTCAATATGTCATTTTGGATTTTTATAAACTGTATTATTTTCATCTGATGACCTTAAAACCTATTTTCGTGCTTTCTTAATAATGACATTGATCTAGAACATCCAGTATCTTTATTTTACAGATGATTCAACTGAACCTTAGAAAGTTTTCCTGACTTGCCCTTAACAATATTTTTTTTGGCTTTGACTCTTATGTGTTTTTCTTTACTTATTCTTATAAATCAAACAATAGGTGTCTTGGCGTATATGAACTTTAATAAATTTCATAACATGGTTTGGTTTTTCTCTGTGTGTCTTGTTAAGATGCTACTAACAGAGATGTGTATTTCTAACCTAAAATCTGTCCCTATTTTAAAATACCTTGTAGTAAAGACAGTGGTGTTCTTCTGAGGTTTTTTTTTTAATTTCAGAATAAAGGAGAGTGATTTAATTTTTAATTATTCTAACAATCACTACTATCACCTCTTGTTGCTTGGTGGAAGAACAGTTATCTACCTTGAGTCAGCATCAGCAAATCTATGATATAATTAAAGTTGAAGGGAGATTTAACTCTATATCATTAATCTAAAACACTAGGGGAAATCAAGAAAAATGTACTTCTTTACCACCCTTATGTGCCTTTGTTAACTTTTCTTTTGAAATTGTAGGGAAGTATAGAGCTTCAGGAGCAGTTGGTACCAGAATTTGCTAATATTGGGTCAGTTTAACATGTAGGTTAAACCTCAATTAGCCAGATTCAGAGTGAGAAATAGAGATGAGGAAATATTAAGGCAATCTTTAAAACTCAAGGTCAAAGCTAGCAAGCAGAGTTCAGATTTGAGGTAGAAATGAGGTTAAACCCAAGCAGCCAGGCACCAGGTAAGCCAGATGTTTAAACTGTATAGGGTTGAAGCAAATCTTCCTTCCACTCTTTGTTTAAAATAACAACAATGTAATAAAATAGTATAAAATTACATTTCTGTAATTCCATTTCCTAAAAATTGAGAGGATTAAAAATCATGACAGTTGTAGGTGAGCAAAGAAAACAATTTTCTTAAACCAGTAATTCCGTGACTGTCTGGAATTGCCCTGTAGAAATATTCCAGAAACACTGGTTCGACTGGATATGGCTTTCTTTTTTTTTTCAGATCCTTCATGTAGTCACTGCAACAGGAATGACTAATAAAATTTAAATTCTGTGCTTGGTTTATTAACATTTCTTAAGGCTTAGCCTTGTTGTATAGAGTGTCAATCACAATACAGTAGCCAGTGAAGATAAATGTCAGTGACTCTAATATGATATCAGTGAAACCACAGGACTTTTCACTTGGAGGATTAAGTAACCCAAGGCAATTTATACCGTTTCCTTCCTCATGTGCTCTTGTTTTTAACTATCTACAGAGCCTTAGGGGCAGCCAAGAAAGATTTATTCCTGTAATTTTCTTCAAACTCTTCATATATCTTTCTTAAGCCATAACAAGAGCCTACGCTGAAGTTGGCTTTATGAACAAAGCCATATTCTTATCATGCTACATTTTATTGTTAATATATAAAACTTTAATGAAGATATATGACTATTTTTTTCTGCTAGACTACAAGATTTACTAGTTTTGTATTTTTATGGGGCTGTGTCTTATCTGATTACTTTTTGATATCATGTCCTCAAGGGGCTATTCAAATAGAGAAGATGGCCTCTGGAAGCAACAGGCAGGGGATACTGACATCATGTTTTAATCAGCCCTTTAGTCTTTATTAAATATTTACCCTAATCTTCACCTATAATAGCAATATTAAACTACTATATTTTAATACAAAAAATATTTTTGGAAATGTCATCCAAAAATGATTATTAGAAAACTTTATAAATTTTATATGTTTTATAAGAAAAGTATAAAGTAGGGATTTCCCTGGTAGCTCCATGTTTAAGACTCCACCTGCCAATGCAGGGAACATGGGTTCAAGCCCTGGTCCGGGAAGATCCCACATGCCGTGGAACAACTAAGCCCATGTGCCACAGCTACTGAGTCTGTGCTCTAGAGCCTGCGAGCCACAACTACTGAGCCCACGTGCCACAACTACTGAAGCCCACATGCCTAGAGCCCATGCTCTGCAACAAGTGAAGCCACTGCAGTGAGAAGCCCATGCACCGCAACGAAGAGTAGCCCTCGCTCACCACAACTAGAGAAAGCCTGCGCACAGCAATGAAGACCCAACACAGCCAAAAATAAATAAAAATAAAATTTAAAAGAGTTAAAAAAAAGTATAAAGTATACATGAGTTTAAAAAATTATAGAAATAAATTCATAGACAAAGTGGAAGCATATGACATGATTATACGTGGCTTTACTTTTTATTGTGTATTTTTGGTGTTTTAAAATTTTCTACACTCTACATATATCATTATATTTATAAACAGAAAATCTATTATGTAAAATAACAGTAACATTTTCACTTATAAAACCAGAATTTTACTATCAAAATTGGTTTTTAGTTGTTACATTATTTTGAATAGGTTTTACAAATCAACTGCACAATATTTCATTGTATGTTTGGAAGTGTTGTGGGCTCTAAAGATAGAGAAGACACCTGTGTGACTTCATTATATAATTTTTGACAGATATTGTATTGTTCTGGTAAATATGAAATTGTATGATATGATTTCCCCCTCTCTAGATTATAAATTTCTTGAGCCCAAGGAGTCTATAATATAGCACTCCTAATATATTTCCCCAAAGGTCTTAACACTCCTGATTTATTGCCTGAAGTAGGCATTCACTAGCTGGGTAGCATTGGGTAAATTACTTAATCCCTCTAAGCATGTTTGCTTTGTTCAACAGAAAAATTAGGACAATGGACATACTAGCCAAATGTATTGACACAGTTGAGTGGGACACTATAAATGAACATTATGCATAAAGCACAGTGTTTGGGACATATTAAGAATTCAAATCATTATAGCCATCAAGATTATTTATCGATATATAATTTTATAGTTCTCTGTTTTTTTATTTTTTATTGAGATATAATTGACATAATCATAAGAAAAATGCAAATCAAAACCATATCACACCTGTCAGAATGGCTATCATCAAGACTACAAATAACAAATGTTGGTGAGGATGTGAAGAAAAAGGAACCCTTGTACACTGTTGGTGGGAATGTAAATTGGTGCAGTCACTATGGAAAACAGTATGGAGGTTCTTCAGAAAGCTAAAAATATAACCACCGTATGATCCAGCCAATTCCACTTCTGGATATATATCTGAAGAAAATGAAAACACTAATTCAAAAAGATGCATTCATCCCAATGTTCATAACAGCATTATTTACAATAGCCAAGATATGAAAGCAACCTAAGTGTCCATCAGCAGATGAATGGTTAAAGATATGGTACATATGTACAATGGAATATTACTCAGCCATAAAAAGGAATGAAGTTCTTCCATCTGCAACAACATGGATGGACCTAGAGAGTATTATGTTTAGTGAAATAAATTAAACAGAGAAAGATAAATACTCCATGTTATCACTTATAAATAAAACAAACAAATATATATATAAGAAAACAGAAACAGACCCACAGATATAGAGAACAAGCTAGTGGTTACCAGAGGGGAGAGAGGGTAAGGGGGAGGAGCAAGATAGAGGAATGGGATTAAGAGATACAAACTACTATGTGTAAAATAGAGAAACAACAAGAATGCATTGTATATAGCACAGAAATATAGTCATTATTTTGTAATAACTTTAAATGGAGTATAATCTATAAAAATATTGAGTCACTATGTTGTACATGAAACTAACATAATATTGTAAATCAACTATGCTTCATTAAAAAAAGAACAACGTTATGCCAGTTGATAAGAATTCAACTTAGTAATTGGGTGTGTTTGGAAGGTAACTGCTTTTATATTATAGCCATTTCATTCATTTTATTTCTGTGATAACTATTTTACATTTTTATATTTTTTTCATTTCACCACAGTATAATAAATAAATAAATTCAGTCAAAAAAAAAGATACAATTGACGTATAACACTGTGTAAGTTTAAGGTGATTTGATATACTTGCACATTGCAATATCATTACCACCATTACTTAACACCCCTATCTCGTCACATAATTATTTCTTTTTTGTGGTGAGGACATTTAATGTGAAGTATCTTAACTTGGAAGTGTATAATACAGTATTGTTGACTATAATCGGTATTCTGTGCATCAGCTCTCCAGAATTTACTCATCATCTAGTTGCAAGTTTGTATACTTTAACCAACATTGGTCCCTGGTAATCACCATTCTACTCTGTTTCCACAAATTCAGCTGTTTTAGATTCTATATGTAAGTGATATCATACAAATTCATATACTGAAGCCCTATCACCCAGTACCTCAGAATGTTACTGTGTTTGGAGATAGGACTTACAATGGGGTGATTAAGTCAATACGAGGTCTTTAGGGTGGGCCCTAATCCAATAGGACTGGTGTCCTTATATGAAGAGGAAATTTGCACATGCAGTGAGACAGCTGGGGCATGCTCATACAAAGGAAAGGACTCTGTGAGGATGCAGGGAGAAGGCAGCCACCTGCAAGGCAAGGAGAGAGGCCTCAGAAGAAATCAAACACCGGCACCTTGATCTTAGACTTCTAGCCTGCAGATTGTGAGAGACAAATTTCTGTTGCTTAAGCCACTCAGTCTGTGGTACTTTATGACAGACCTAGCAAACTAATACAGTGGCAAAACAAGAAGACATGTCCCAATCCCTGCTTCATTTCAACATTATAATGTATAAGATGCCATAATTGATCCAAAGGGGCATATGTTTTAGAAAGGAAAAAATCTATATCTTTTTATCTAGACAAAGTGATTGTTTAACAAAACTCCAATCTATTAATATTGCTGACTAAAGCATTGACATATGAATAACATTCTGGCACCCCAGCAACAACTCCTTATAAAAACTAATAATAAAATAGGTATAATAAAAACTATATGATATCGAGGAATAGATGTAACCAAAGATTTTTTTTTAACCTTTAAGGAGAAAATTTCAAAATACTATTGAAAACCATACAAGAGCCGACATGAATAAATGCAAGAAAACACAACCTATTAGAGGATGAGACTATATTAAAGATTCCAGTTCTCACTGTATTAAAATACATGTTCAATGCTATCCCAATAAAAGTACCAAAAGTTTTTTCACAGAAGTTGATTGATTCTAAGTTTCATATGGTATTGAGAGTATGAGAATAATAAAGGGAATTTTGAAGGCTAGAAACAAGTGGATAAATGTGCTTAAAAGATAAAAAAATTTTTCAACTTGTAGCAATGTAAACATAGCACTTGTAAAATAATATAGGAAAATAGTCCAGAAACAGGCCTTATCATATGTGGAATTGCTACATAATATAAATGACATTATAAAAAAATCAGAAAATAAACTAGTTAATAGTTGGTATTGATTCAGTTGGCTTTACATATTTAAAAAATAAAATTCAGTTAGAACTATGGGATAATACCACTTCACATCTTGTCAGAAGAAATCAGTCTTTGGTATAAAGTATAGAATAGAAACCTAGAATAGAAATGATCAATCAAAACTAGATGCATTAGTGAAAATAAGAAACTACTTTTTTAAAGTAAGCTGTGTAAGAGACTAGAATTTTAGCCAAAAGCTGAATAAGTTTTCATTTATATATTGCCTCCAATAATGTGACTTCACAATATTACAATTATCTGTTTCAGATGACTACACTTGTCAAAAATTAGATTCTCCCACTACATTTTCTAAACTGGGGTTAAGTGGAAACATAAAATGTTTATGTTTATTAACATTTGAATTTCTTTCTGAGCTCCTCTCTTCTGTTTTCCAAACTATTGATGATGGTGAAATAAATGAATTCCTCTTCTCTGCAATCCACTGGCATAAGTCACTGCTCCTGTGGAGTGATTGTCACTATTTTAAAAGTGGACGTAACAAACTATTCTTCTGTTGAACCTACAGAAAAAACAGTTAATCAGTTTTAATGGGACCTATGAGTTTATTTTTATTTATTTATTGAACTGTGAGGAAAAAAGTGTGAAATTATTTCAGTTTTAGATAGCATGTTGTTAGCTGATTATCTGATTTATCAGTTATTATCTGGGTAAATATATATGTATTAACCCATAAACAACATATAGATACTATATATCTGTTGTGAACATAATGTGGTTGATGTGTTCCAGATACTGACATTTTAAGACAACAGAAGCATCTGGAAACCCAAAGGAGGTAAAAAGTCCTCAAGACAGGAACAGAGGGTTCTTTGAGCATTAGGCAATCCATCCCTGTTAGTTCCTGTAGCAACAAGCATTTCTTTTTTTTAAAGTAATGCAAATCAAAACTTGTGAGATAAAATTTATAGCCTTAAAAATTTAATTTAGAAATAATGAAGTTTGAAAATTAATGAGAAATATTGATGTGATCAATCTAAGATGTTTAAAGATAAAATCAAGTAAAAAAAATAGGAGGAAATAATATCAACAAAAGCAGAAAAATATAATGTAGTGATATTCAACAAAATTAAAGGTTAGTCATTTGAAAAATATTTTTTAGTAAAATAGAAAGTCATCTCATGAGACCTAGCATGATATTAGAGATATTAAAGTATAAATTTTAAAAAGATAAAACCATTACTCTAATACAAATATAAAATGAATACATGTAAAAGATTATATGCAACTCACTAATGAAGGAATCATTAGGATGTTAAAATTGTCCAAAGTGTATTTGAGGATCTGGGTATGTATAGACAATTTAATATAGGAATTTTAGGTTAAGATTTTTGGTTGTCTTATAGGGGTATAAATTATAAACTTTGGAATTACTTTTTCTGCTAGACAGAAATTCTTTGTATCTCTACCAGATAGATATCTACAAGTTAGATTCTGCCTCTGCAGAAGGGCAAAAGAGCACATTCAGTATATAATCCATAAAAGGTGCAAACCTAAAAATTCAAAGGACGTTAATTTGTCATATATTTTCAGCTTTCAGATAATTTTACGACAAAGGTAAGGTAGAAGTGAGCTGAAAACATAATTTAATAAAATTAGAAAATTAAGTAAATATTTTAGAAAATGTTATCAAAACTGAGTCAAGATGGTTAGGTATCTTTCCACCTTGAAAACACATGCAAACATATACATAGAAAAATGTATTCATTAAAAATGTCACTCACTATTCAATCTGAAAATTCTCAACAGAAAAATAACAGAAATATGCCATTCTTGGCAAAATGAAAAAGGACAAGTTTGAATAGAAAGTTGAAGAAGGAACTCTGGCATGATAACTAACACAGTTGCATTTTCAGACAGATCACTTTCAGAAAAGTGTACATGGGGAATTTGGTTATCTGGAAACCGATTCCCTTAAACTATCCTTGGAAAAATTCATGTGCCTCTAAAATACAGTACTAAGACTGATGACTTAGAGAAAGTTTGCGTATGTGCACAAAAGAGTGAATATATCTGCATTCATTGCCACATTGTTTGCTTTAAAGGAAAGAATTGGAAAGAAATTAAATGGCCTTCAACATAAGAATGGATAAATTATTGTATTGTCACAAATGGAATGAACGATAACTACATATACAAAAAGGATAAGTTTCAAAACCAGAATTCTAAATTTTAAAAAAGAAAGCTGCAGGGTAGTATGAATGTCATAGTAGCATTCAGATAAATTGCCAACTCTGCATAACAATACACATAGATTCATGCATACTTAGTAAATATATGAAAACATACATGAGAATGGATAAACATAGACATCATAAGCCAGCTACCTTTAGAGAGAGAACAGAAAATGGATCAGGGAAGATAGTTGGTCTCAACTGTGTTTACATTGCTTTAATTTTTAAAAAGGAAAAAAATTTCTTAAACATATATAGAATCTTGTTAAGATTTGATGGAGTCAGATTCTGGGTACATGGGTATCTCATATTCTCTATTCCCATCTCTCTGGAAAAAATTCACAGTTAGGAAATAAAACCATAATGGATATAGGATTTCTGGGTGAGAGAAATTGATTGAGAAAAGATAGAGACCACAGTGTAAAAATATAAATTGTAAGTATATTTTATGGTGAAATGTTTAAAAAGGTTGATTCAGATGGCAACACAAGCTACTCTGGAGTTATAATGTAATATGAAAAAGTCAGAAAATGGGTTTTCTGAGTTTGAAACTAGGTGGAGAAACCTAAGAAAAAATTTTAAATTAGTATACTGCGGTTTTCTTGTCTATAAAATAGATAATTAAGACGTGCCCCATGGAGTTTTTGTATGGTTTATATGTGATTCAAAGTGGATGGTCATGTGTATAAATTTTAGTGAGACTAAATATATTATTGGAAATCTAAATTTCCTTGTTAGTTGCTTATCTGTGAATTAACTTTACAGTGGGAATTTTCTTTTTGTCTGCATCTATACCATACTTATATATGTATATCTGTTCTTATACCTATACCTTTGTCTGCCTTATCTTCGTTTTTATCTGAGATAGATTCAATAACTGTCATTTATTTGACTTAAACTACCTGGTTCATTTAAATATTTTATACAATTTTCATTGTATTTAAAATTTAGGTTTTGCTAACTTGTAGCAATGTGTACTTAGCAACCTAAATTAAACCTCTTTATAAATAATCTGCATAGGTTTATAATTAAATCTATTTATATATCTACTTTGTGACACTGAAGCAAACCAAGTATTAACTTCCTTAGCTTATGACTGTTAAATTACATGTACACAGATTTTACATAAATGTGTACTTGCTAGATTCTGTAAACATGATTGGAAATGGGTTCTGAAGTATCTCCAGCAGAACTAACTTGGAAAAAAATCCATGGAATGCAGAGAAACATCACTGGTGTTTGTTTGTTTCGCTTTTTTATTTTACTACACAAATACTCAGACCAAAGTAATCTTTGTAAGACAATTTTAGTTTAAAATGAGGAAAAAATGGTAGGAGGCACATGATTACACATATTTTTGAAAGAAAAAATTTATCAAGAAGATTGGAAGACTCATGGAGTTTTCAAAAAGTTTTCATTGTCATTTTCAAATAATTTTAATCCATTGCCAGTTTTACTATGCTCATTTTAAATAATTTCTGACTCTTCAACTAGAATTAATCAAATTCCCTAAAGTAGCTGTTTTCAATTTTGAACCATGAGTAATTACTGTCATTAACAACAAAAAAAACAATAGCAAGAGATTTTGATTAATACAGGTAATGGCCATTCCTTGCTCCAGGCTTCTGGAATCATATCCCTCTGCCACAAATGAGGTAACTACATTTTATATCAATTAAAGTTCTCCATTGACTCCTATTACATCATACAATGTTTTCTTTCTATCTTCTTGATTATTTATTTTCAGCCTCACTAACCATTACTGTATTCCTCTCCCTTAAATGTTAATTAGGTACTCAATAGGTATTTCTTCAATAAACAAATTTTAGATAAAAATATGAAAAGGTAGACAGATCATCATATTCTCTCCTTTCATCCTTTACACTTGCTTCTCATGTTTTAATGCCATGAATATTGAATAGATTTGCCCCAAGGGTAGCAAAAACTTATTGCACATTTGTTATGAGCTATATTCTGCTATGCATAGAGCATAAGAATAAAAAAAGTGCCTGTTGCCTTGCACAAGTCATGTTTTAGAATGGGACGTACATGCAAACTAATTAGCAAGTATTCTAATAACTTAAATTGTTAAGCATATTTATAAATATATATTAATAGGTTGTTATAGTCCCTGTTCTTCCTGGGTAGTCTAACTTTATGGAAAAAGAAAACATGCTATTTGCATGAGAGTGTTAATAAAGAGCATGTGATCAAAAAAGGTGTGGATGCTTACGTGTTTAGTACTCTATTTTTCTATTTCCTTTATAAAACCATTCCTTTCTTCAGGCCACAAAAATATTTTGTTTGTGTCCCAGAAGATAGCCCAGTGCATCACACATAAAAGCCCCCCATAAACATTTGCTGAATGAACCTGGAGAAGTAGCTGACTACATACACCTGGAAAAGAGTCACTGGAAAGTGTTGAGGATCATTATACCTATTTGGGAGCTCAAACGCCGTAAAATGGTAGCAAAACAAGTTGCAAGTAGAAAAAGAGACGGACATGAGATCCAGTTCTATTTAGAATTATTCCTAATTCCCAAAGTACAATAAAATTCAGTTACGCCTCAGTTAATTATTATAATCCCTTCACTATCTAATTAGAAATGTATCATTAAATTTCAAAATTTAAAGGAAAATAAGACAAGGAGAAACATGTTGTGAATAATTTTGTTTTTGGTTTGCATTTCTACATCTTTTTCTCCCTTGAACTTATTTTGTGTCTTTTTCCTTCTCTTGCCACTTATTAAATGTGATCTAGGTGATCATTCATTCCATTTAATTGAATATCACTTGAATACACTGCTCCCTACTTTTCCAGTTTCCTCATGCTTGATGAGGCGTTGCTAAGGAAATCTGTGAATGTGAACTCATTTCCTCAAATTTTGTAATTGCCTTTCAGGGAGATCTTAAAGGTGTGAAAATTTAATCTTAAAAGATAAATAAATATAGAGCAACTTGAGATGAGGTTCTAAGGAGATTCTAGATTCTTATTATCTATCCTTGTAATAAAACCTCTTTATTATTCCTTCAAAGTTTTTTTTTTTTTAAACTGAATGCCTGATCTGTAGCAAGCAATGCACTATGTGCTCACATATGAATAAGAAAATTTAACTTTTCAAATATTTGCACATACATGTGATACATACTTGATATATTTATTATCATCATGATTAAAAAATTACCATTTGTTTTGCTTAATTTTACATTGTAAGCATTTTTATATTGATTCTTATTCTTTCCTGTAAAGGAGGAAGGAGACGTGTCACTCTGACACTTTTCTTAATGCCTCCCTCATCATTTACGTGTAAGTTTAATAAAAAAAATAACTGGGTGTTCTCAGTTCAGTTCCATTCTTGCTTTGGGAGTGATTCATTCATGGAGAACAGGAGTTCTCTGTTTCTCTGAGGTTTTAGGTTGTTCAAGGACTAACCCTTTCAGAAAGTGTGCCTGGCTCTGGTGCTATCTCAAACTTGCTGTTTCAGTCTACATAATTTGGGGCTCGAAAAGCAAGCTTAGCCGCCTTTCGCATTAATCACCATCTTCAAAGATGGCCTTTGTTAATAGTAAGAATGCTATATTCCTCATGAAATAAGCTGCCAACTTTGGGGCTGAGATGCATATATGTCATCATGTTCTATAAATATACATGACTTCCTAGTTGTTTACAGGTTTTTTTAAAAAATACCAGATGAGTCTGATGCAGGTTAGTTTTTTTTTTTTTTTTTAATAGACTTTTACTTTTTTTTTTTAAGTATTTATTTATTTATTTATGGCTGTGTTGGGTCTTCGTTTCTGTGCGATGGCTTTCTCTAGTTGTGGCAAGCGGGGGCCACTCTTCATCGCGGTGCATGGGCCCCTCACTGTCGCGGCCTCTCCTCTTGCGGAGCACAGGCTCCAGATGCGCAGGCTCAGTAATTGTGGCTCACGGGCCCAGCTGCTCCGCGGCACGTGGGATATTCCCAGACCAGGGCTCGAACCCGTGTCCCCTGCATTGGCAGGCAGACTTTCAACCACTGCGCCACCAGGGAAGCCCCAGGTTTTTTTTTTTTAATGTGATAGTGTTGAATTCTTTTGAAGTATTTTCACTATGTATCAAGATAGTTTTCTAACATTTCTTTTTGGATCTACTGTAATGGGGAACTAATGTTAATACATTTGCAAATATTGAACCAATCATAAATTCCTTAAGGAGCACACTTTATTTTCACATATTACCTTTTACTGGGATTTCAGAATCTGTTTCCTAATACTTTGTTAACTTTAATGAAAATACAATATGCACAAAGGAAAACATACATATCAAACCTGTACAGATTGATGATGAATGTATAAAAACTGAACAAACACATGTACTGGCAACCAGATGAAGAAAAATAGCATTATCCCGTAATAGTCCTCACTGGGCATCCTTCACATCACTAACCTTTGCCCCATCTTAACCCAAGGGTAATCATCATCTTTCCTTGTAATAACATAAATTACTTTTGTCTTGATACTTTATATAAATGGAAACAGAGTAAGCAATATTTGTGTCTGGTTTCTTTCACTCAACATTATGTTTGTGAAATCCATTCATGTTGTTGCCTATAGTTTTAATTAATTCCAGTCATTACTATTTGAAAGTCATTATGTAAATATTCCACAAAATATTAATTCAGTTGATTTATGGACTCTCTGATAGTTACCAGTTTGGGCTGGAATTAAAGAGGGCTAAAAAAAAAAAAAAAAAAAAAAAAGAGAAAGAGAGGGTGCTATGAACATTCTAGTAAATAATTCAGGTGAATATACATCATTTCTGTTGAATATGTACCTAGAATTTCTGTGTCTTAAGTGATGTCTCTTTGGCTTGCATAAATAATGCCAAAGAGTTTTATAAAGTAGTTGTGCCAATTTATAGTTCATCACAATGTGTGAGAGTACCAGTTGCTCATCAAAATCTGCAGTTTTCTTTGTTGTCATCCTGAAAAGTGTGTAGTGGTAGCTAATCATTGTTGTATCTACCTTTGCCTTGGTGAATAATAAAACTGAGTGCTGTTTCATTGTTTAGTAGCCATTTGTATACTCTTTGCTGAAGTAATTGTTCAAGTCTTTTGCAATTTTCTTCCTAGTTTTTCAGTATTTTTCTTACTGATGTGTAAGAATTTGTTATATATTCTGGGTACATGCCATTTGTTGGACATATGTATTATAAGAAACTTCTCTAATTTTGTCTTTTCAAGGAAACTGCTTGAAAAGCAGTTTATCCAGTTATATTTTTCCTTCTGCTTCTGTTTACTTTGGGTTTATTTTGTTCCTCTTTTCTAGCTTCTTATGGTCAAATCTTAGGTTATTAATTTGAGAGTGTTTTATTTTCTAATGAAAGAATTTAGTGCTGCTTTAGTTGCATATGACATATGTTGTTTTATTTTCATTCTGTTCATTATACTTTAATTTTCTTCGAGACTTCCTCTTTAACGTGGATTATTTATATGTATGTTGTTTAATTTCTAAGCATTTGGAGATTTTCCTGTTATCTTTCTGTTATTGATTTTACAGTTTATTTCCATTATGGTCAGAAAATATATACATTCTGTATGATTTCAATTCTTTGAAATATGTTAAAAATTTTATTATGACCCAAGATATTATATAAGCAGGCTTGGTGAGTGTCCCATTGGAGCGTGAAGACAATGTGTATTCTGCTGTGGTTGTATAGAGTATTCTATAAATATGCAGTAGATTCTGTAGGTTAATGGTGTTGTTTAGTTGAGTCGTTCTATATGCTTGCTATCCAAAGGCCAATCTGAAACTTGAGCAGAATTCCATACTGTAGTTCACTTCTCAGACTTCTCATGTAGTTAATTATGGTTGGTTCATATGTTGTTCAGGTGTGGTTCTGCTCAGGACTTAATGCAAGAATTTGAAAATCCTTTTCTCCAACTTGCTCCCCTCTGTCCTCTTCCCCCACGCACTAGCTGGAGGAGAAGACTTGATGCGTCATTACTGAAGGGTGTGGATGGAATTCAGGTCTCCATCCACAGTCTGTGTGGTCAGGTTCCATTATGTATTCATTACAAAAAATAAGTCTAATCTTTAGAGTATAATGTAATATTTTCAATATTTTGTAATAGTATAAAAAATGAACACTAAAATTTTCACACGAAGTTAGCTAGTTATCTTATGGGAAATTATATTAAAAGCATCGTTGATCTTAAGGTATTACTCAATTACTTGTAAATGTTTCAAATAAAAAGTTACTACTAGAAACTGTTGAGAGATACTTTTGTTACCTGGAGAAGACTTAACATTAGATGTTCAGAAATGTTTCCATTTTAAATTTATTGGCAAAATGTATACATAATTAGAAAAATTTTGAATATCCGCACACTTCAAGAATCAAAAACTCTTCCAAGTAGAAAGCTTTAGTGGAATTTGAATTGAATTTTTAAGATAACAATTACAATAACTTAATGTATTCTTGAAATATTTTATGATCTAATTTGGTTCCTACTAAAAATCTTTGGGTGAATAAATGAATTAAGAGCAGGTTTTTTTTTTTAAAGTAAACTATATATAGGATCAGATAGGGGGAAAACACATTGAAATGGCTTCAGTTTTCCTAAATCCTAAAAGTACAGAATCTTGGCGTTTAAAGATATGTGTTTCATCTAAAAAACTTACCTGTCTCTGGTAAACTCTCACGCATTTTAAAGCAAAAATTCCAAATGTCAGAGTTGAATCCTTTAGAAACATCTAGACAATTCATGTAAGACTCTATTATATAATTTACCATTGTGTCATAGATTGCTGTAATGTACTGTAAAGTATTTACTTTCTCATCCAATTCCCCACTAAAGCATAAAATTCTCCAGGGCAAGCACCTTGTCTTATTCATCTTTAAATTCGTAATACCTAACAGAGTGTCTGGAAAAATAACTATGGAAGAGTGAGTAAACATGTGAATAAATACATCCATGCTGTCCCAAATGACAGTAGTTCCTTCTTTTTAAGTCTAAATAATATTTGATTGTATGTAGATATCACATACACTTTATCCTTTCATCTATTAATCGACATTTGGGTTGTTTCTGTATCCTGTCTATTGTGAATAATGCTGTAGTGAACATGCGAGTGGAAAAGTCTTTGAGATCCTGTTTTCATTTCCTTTGGATTTATAGGTAGAAGTAGATTTTCTGGATCATTTGGTGTTTCTAATTCTAATTTTCTGAGGAATCTCCATGCTGTATTTATTTGTTTATTTATTTATTTATTGCGAATCTTCAGGTCTGGCGCTTTATTTTATTTTATTTTAACATCTTTATTGGAGTATAATTGCTTTACAATGTTGTGTTAGTTTCCGCTGTATAACAAAGTGAATCAGCTATACGTATACACGTATCCCCATATCCCCTCCCTCTTGCGTCTCCCTCCCATGCTCCCTATCCCACCCCTCTAGGTGGTCACAAAGCACCGAGCTGATCTCCCTGGGCTATGCGGCTGCTTCCCACTAGCTATCTGTTTTACATTTGGCAGTGTATATATGTCAGTGCTACTCTCTCACTCCGTCCCAGCTTACCCTTCCCTCTCCCTGTGTCCTCAAGTCTGTTCTCTACGTCTGCGTCTTTATTCCTGTCCTGCCCCTAGGTTCATCAGAACCATTTTTTTTAATATTTAATAATTATTTATTATTTATGGTTATAGGAAACAAATTTTAAACTAATTTGCATACATGTTTTGTTGCTGTGATATATGAGAGACTGATCAACAGAAGACTGTCAAGTATAAAAATATCAATTTATTACATCAGGATAAAATTCTTTGGGGGAAGTGAAATGGAAATATAATTTCAAGGAGTAAAAGGAATGATGTAAAATGTCTGATTGTTAAAGAGCTTGTCTTATACTTTTTAAATGGATGATGGTGGCTGTCACTTCATAATGATATTTTTTTTTCAACATCTTTATTGGAGTATAATTGCTCTACAATGGTGCATCAGCTTCTGCTGTATAACAAAGTGAATCAGCCATACGTATACACATATCCCCATATCCCCTCCCTCTTGTGTCTCCCTCCCATCCTCCCTATCTCACCCCTCTAGGTGGTCACAAAACACCGAGCTGATCTCCCTGTGCTATGCAGCTGCTTCCCACCAGTCATCCATTCTACATTTGGTAGTGTATATATGTCCATGACACTCTCTCACTTCGTCCCAGCCTACCCTTCCCCCTCCCCATGTCCTCAAGACCATTCTCTATGTCTACGTCTACGTCTTTATTCCTGTCCTGCCCCTAGGGTTTTCAGAACCTTTTTTTTTTTTAGATTCCATATGTATGTGTTAGCATATGGTATTTGTTTCTCTCTTTCTGACTTACTTCACTCTGTATGACAGACCCTAGGTCCATCCACCTCACTACAAATAGTTCAATTTCATTTCTGTTTATGGCTGAGTAATATTCCATTGTATATATGTGCCACATCTTCTTTATCCATTCATCTGTCAGTGGACACTTATTCATGTCCTGGTTATTGTAAATAGTGTTGCAGTGAACATTGTGGTACATGACTCTTTTTTGAATTATGGTTGTCTCAGGGTATATGCCCAGTAGTGGGATTGCTGGGTCGTATGGTAGTTCTATTTTTAGTTTCTTAAGGACCCTCCATACTGTTCTCCATACTAGCTGTATCAATTTATATTCCCACCAACAGTGCAAGAGGGTTCCCTTTTCTCCACACCCTCTCCAGCATTTATTGTTTCTAGATTTTTTGATGATGGCCATTCTGACTGGTGTGAGGTGGTACCTCACTGTAGTTTTGATTTGAATTTCTCTAAAGATTAGTGATGTTGAGCATCCTTTCATGTGTTTGTTGGCAATCTGTATATCTTCTTTGGAGAAATGTCTATTTAGGTCTTCCGACCATTTTTGGATTGGGTTATTTGTTTTTTTGATATTGAGCTTCATGAGCTGCTTGTATATTTTGGGGGTTAATCCTTTGTCTGTTGCTTCATTTGCAAATATTTTCTCCCATTCTGAGGGTTGTGTTTTTGTCGTCTTTATGGTTTCCTTTGCTGTGCAAAAGCTCTTAAGTTTCATTAGGTCCCATTTGTTTATTTTTGTTTTTATTTCCATTTCTCTAAGAGGTGGGTCAAAAAGGATCTTGCTGTGATTTATGTCATAGAGTGTTCTGCCTGTGTTTTCCTCTAAGAGTTTGATAGTGTCTGGCCTTACATTTAGGTCTTTAATCCATTTTGAGTTTATTTTTGTGTATGGTGTTAGGAATTGTTCTAATTTCATTCTTTTACATGTAAGTGCCCAGTTTTCCGAGCACCACTTATTGAAGAGGCTGTCTTTTCTCCATTGTATATTCTTGCCTCCTTTATCAAAGATAAGGTGACTATGTGCCTGGGTTTATCTCTGAGCTTTCTATCCTGTTCCATTGATCTATATTTCTCTTTTTGTGCCAGTACCGTACTGTCTTGATTACTGTAGCTTTGTAGTATAGTCTGAAGTCAGGGAGCCTGATTCCTCCAGTTTCGTTTTTCTTCCTCAAGATTGCTTTGGCTGTTCGGGGTCTTTTGTTTTTCCATACAGATTGTGAAATTTTTTGTTCTAGTTCTGAGAAAATTGCCACTGGTAGCTTGATAGGGATTGCATTGAATCTGTAGATTGCTTTGGGGAGTAGAGTCATTTTCACAATGTTGATTCTTCCAGTCCAAGAGCATGGTATATCTCTCCATCTGTTTGTATCATCTTTAATTTCTTTCATCAGTGTCTTATAATTTTCTGCATACAGGTCTTTTGTCTCCTTAGGTAGGTTAATTCCTAGGTATTTTATTTTTTTTGTTGCAGTGGTAAATGGGAATGTTTCCTTAATTTCTCTTTCAGATTTTTCATCATTAGTGTATAGGAATGCAAGAGATTTCTGTGCATTAATTTTGTATCCTGCTACTTTACCAAATTCATTGATTAGCTCTAGTAGTTTTCTGGTAGCATCTTTAGGATTCTCTATGTATCGTGTCATTCTCTATGTATCATGTTATCTGCAAACAGTGACAGCTTTACTTCTTTCCCGATTTGGATTCCTTTTATTTCTTTTTCTTCTCTGATTGCCAAGGCTAAAACTTCCAAAACTATGTTGAATAATAGTGGTGAGAGTGGGCAACCTTGTCTTTTACCTGATATCAGAGGAAATGGTTTCAGTTTTTCACCATTGAGAATGATGTTGGCTGTGGGTTTGTCATATATAGCCTTTATTATGTTGAGGTAACTTCCCTCTGTGCCCACTTTCTGGAGAGTTTTTATCATAAATGGGTGTTGAATTTTGTCAAAAGTTTTTTCTGCATCTATTGAAATTATCGTATGGTTTTTCTCTTTCAGTTTGTTATGGTGTATCACATTGATTGATTTGCATATATTGAAGAATCCTTGCATTCCTGGGATAAACCCCACTTGATCATGGTGTATTATCCTTTTAATTCCATGTTGTCTTTAATATCAGCTGCACCATTTCACATTCCCCCTAACACTGTACAAGGGTTTCGATTTCTCCATATCCTTGCCAACATTTGTTATCTTTTGATCTTTTTGATAATAGCCATCCTAACAGATGTAAGGTGATATCTCATTGTAGTTTTGATTATTGTTTGCCTGATGATTAGTGTTGTTTTGCAGCTTTTTATTAAACTTCCCAACTAAGACAAGCCCAGGACCAGGTGGCTTCACTGGTGAGTTCTACCAGACATCTAACAAAAAATTAATACCAGTATTCTCAAATCTTCCAAAAAATTGGAGATGAGGGATGGTTCAACCTGTGATACACCATGCTAACAGTTGAAGGAGAACTGTCATGTGATCATTTCAATAGATTCATAAAAAGCACTTGACAGAATTCAACACAATTTTGTAATAAAAATGCTCAACGAATTGGGTACAAAAGGAAAATACCTCAATATAATAAGGTTATCTATGACAAGTCCAAAGATAACATCATACTCAGCTCTGAAAAACTAAAATCTTCTGCTAGGAAAGGGAACAATCAATAGGATATAAACACAACCTGTGGAATGAGAGAAACTATTTGCAAACCACATATCTGATAAGGAGTTATTATTCAAAATATATAAGAAATTTATACATCTCAATAGCAAGAAAACAGCCTGATTTAAAAATGGGCAAAGGAATAAATAGATGTTTCTCCGAAGTTTACATTGACTTATGAATTATCTAAGAACTTGCTTGGACTAATAGACTAACAGCAGTCATATTGCAAGAAGAGACTTGAAAAGTACATATGCTTTGGAGCTTGCCTTTTTCCTGCTTCTGTGAATATTGCAACTGCCCTCATATGAATAAGCCCAGGCAAACTTGTTGAATATATGTGGCCCAATCAACTCTGTCAACTCAGATGAAAGGCCTGTAGCAACTAACAGCATTACCCAATAGACATGTGATTGAGGCCATGGTAAATCAGCCCCCAGCTGACCCACTAGCTGGGGTCTGATGTATACACACACACACACATATAAAACATAGCTTGCAGTTATGCTATGTAGCACATATATGACATATATAACCATTATAATTATAGTACTTAACATAATGCCTGTAAACTAGTAACTAACTGCTCAAGCCATTTTAGTCATTGCTATTGCTACTTCTACTTTTAAATCTCAATATAACAATTTCCATGTTTTTTTAAACAAGAAACTTAATGAAGTTGGAAAGGATTTGCTGAGAATAATGGTTTCCATCTTTAATTTTAAATATTTAGTTATTATAAGTACTATATTATGTGTATTATAACATCTATAGATATCTTTATGCATATGTTTTATATGTGTTGAATATTTGAATATTTATATACATAACTATTTAAACGGACATTTTTATATGTTCCCCCATATGTCACACAAACAACTCTTTTTTTTTAATTGAGGTATAATTGACATATAACATTATATTAGTTTTAGTTGTACAACATAATGTTTTGATATTTGTACATATTGCAAAACGATCATCACAATAAGTCTAGTTAACATTTGTCACCATACATAGTTAGAAAAAAATTTGTGTGTGTGATGAGAACTTTTAAGATCTACTCTCTCAAGAGCTCTTACCCTATGTAGCTAAGAAAATATTTTCAGTGCTGCTTGGATCTTCTTCTATATACTCAGTATTGTTCTAATTAAAAGAAATGCTCCTTCTCAAATTATTTTGTTGTAATCTCCAGTAATTAGCCTCCTCATAACCCCCAGCAATATTAACGTACTTAATACAGAAGGTCACCATTTTAAATCTCCATTTCTTACTGGTCTAAAATGCTCATTATCAGCAGTATAATCTGAATTGTATGATAGCACCTTGTCTTAATTTGACAGGCAGAGGGTGGCTTTCTTTAATTAGCACTAAATTAATTAGAGGTCAAAAGAAAAAAATTAATTGAATTATATCTTTGCCAGTAATAAATTTGTCGTGGTAGCTTGGGATACATCCAAGCTCTCCATTCCAAGGCAAGGTCAATGTAATTTTTACAGAAGTTAAAATTTAGTTGAATTTAAAAATATTAAGGGGATTTTTCATTCCACAAAGAGCAGAGTCAGTATATTTCAGGCAAAAAAGTCCTGGCACAAAGGCTGGGATCAAATAGAAAATGATCCAATTTGACCTATTGGTGATTTTCATTTGTTAATATATTTATTATGTTTTAGTAAACACATTTTTTAAAATATGTATACGTTCAGCACTCTGTATATAGCTACAGTCCATCCAGACCTATTGGCAAAGTTGTTCTGAAGAGAAATCTGATCACTGATCATGGATATGGTGTATTTGGGGGTAAAATGACTAAATATTCTTATAAATACTCCTGCCTCTTTTTGGAAGAGGCTGGATTGAGAGTTTGATGTATCTTGAGCAAGGAAGGTCAGCTGTACTACCTGGAGCTTTATTCACTGAAGCAGCTTGGAGCAGAGAAATATGTGAAAGGAGTTACAAGCTTCTGGGGCACCACAAAGCAGGTCACTTAATTTGTCCTATTTAGAATTTAATTATAGATTCACTGCTGTATTTATTTTGAGAGGAAAAGGAAATCTCAGTATTTCCAAAGTATTTCAAAATCTTCAGTTATTAAGTTACAGTGTTTAAACGTTATTACTGAAAGTCGCCTCTACAAGCTTTGAAAAAGTATTAAAGTGAGTTTGGGTTGATTATACTTTGACAGCTAGAACCAAGAGAGATTATTTCTCAGCTTCTTGAACCATTTTAATATTGCTGAGCCCATGCTGTCCATGGTGAATTATTAGAAGTCATACCATGCTCTGTTTCGAAGAAAAATGTTCGTTTCACCCAACCTCAGTACCATTGCTTTGTTTGGTTTTTATAGCATCTAACAGATTTTGTCATCTGGAAATTTATATTGCTGTAAAACTAGCAGAAAAGTACTTAGAAAAGAGTATATGAGGCGGTCTAAAGCTACTCTGAGTGATGCAAAGCTCAATCAAAGGAGGACACCCGAGGCCATTCATTTACTACTACCTTAGTTTCAACTATTTAAAGCTTGCATCCACAGATCCTGCAACAGTGGTACATCTTATACACACACAAAAAAACATGATTAGTTTCTTCTTATAACATTTATAAGAGTGGTTAATATAATTGAAATATATATATTGAAATAAATATGATATATAATAATGAAATATTATATATATATGTAGTTGGAAAGAGAAATGACTGAATTTACCAAAAAAAAAAAAAGATCACCCTGTATTTCAGTAAAGATGCACACTAATTACATACAGCTCCACTATTATGGGATAATATTAGGGATACTTTTCAAATAGGCACAATTGATTCTTTCCTTCAACTAAACGGTATATGTACATATAGCTATTTCACACTATGTACTGTGCAAAACACAGAAGACACTGTAGTGAATGGGACATGAGCCTGATCCTTGCATTGCTTAAGGTTCAGTACAAAGATGAAAGGAAGCTATATCATATGCCAGATTTGATCAATGATGTCTAGAGTGACAGTAATATCCCATTCCTTGTCTAGTAACTTTTAATAAAAAAGAAAAGAAAGAGGAGGAAGAGGAAGAGGAGAAGGAGAAAAAGGAATAGAGGAAGAATAAAAGAAGGATGCTGCAGTTGAATTGTAGGTAAACAAATCACTGATAATTTGATGACCCTTAGCTTCTCTATATCTGTAAGGTGAAGAAAAATCATACTGGCCCCCATCTACCTCACTTGATTATAGAAATTTAGTAAAATATATGAAATGTAACTCAAAATTTCGCTACTTCATTTCGGTAGTATTATGATATTTTACAAGTGAACAGAGATGCATGTTGGCTGGCTAGAATGCATTAATTACTTTGTCTGATCGAGATTTATTATTTCTTTTTATAGCGAGTGATAGTTTGTGATTCCCCTAGTTTAGACATTCACAAAAGACCAGTTTCCATATTCTGTAGCCCCTAGGGGGAAAAAAGGTACATGGAAACAAAATGAAGCACAAAAAAATTTTAAATGATCTCTTTCTTCCTTATTTTTCCAATTAGAAAAGTAAAGCTTAATATATTATGCAATGCCATGGTTTGAATATATGAGACCATTTAGATGCTTGAAACGTTTATTAAACACATTAATTTACTCTTTCATTTATTAAATAAATATTTATTGCAAACCTACTGTGTTAGTAGGTAAGTAAAATTCAAAATAAATTTAAGAAAATTTCTTGCTATCTTGGAGTTTGCACACCAACCCAGATTTTTATGTCAGTCAACCAAGGCCAAACTGTGGCATATTGGTATTGGATTATGATCGCAGTTTTACTTGCAGACAAAAGGCATTTGAAATATCATAGCATGGCAGTGTATTGGAAACAATCTCTGGCAGGTTATTCCATCTCTGTAAGACTCAGACTCTTCCACATGGAGGATAAATGGAAATGTCAAAGGAGAATAATAATAATATCTATCTTAAGGAGTTGTCAAATTAAATGAGGTAATAGATGTAAAGTGCTTTACACAGTATTTGACATACACTAAGTATTTGATAAATGGTAGTTATTATTTTTATATTATGTCAAGCACATATTTAATCATTTGTTCTACTTTATAAAAGGAGCACTCTTATAAAATGAAGAATAATAAATAAAGACAAGAAAATTTCAGGATAATATGAAATGTTAGAAATACTTTATATAGTTTTATTTTTATGTTTCAGTCAGCTGTGAAAACTTGGAAAATTAACACTATTTTGCTTCCTCTTCTAATAAATAACATCATAAAATTGTAGAAAGAAAAAGGTTGTAGAAAAAAATCAATGACATAATGTAGGCAACCAGAAATCCCTTACAAGAAAAACCAGGCCTTTGTTTGGAAAAATGTTTAAGTAAATAGTTTGAAGTAGCAGGTGAGATGCTGAGAATAGGAATCTAAAACTTTTTCTCCTTTCCCAAGTTGGCTTTATGAGAAAATGAGAACTGTATTCCTGAGAAACATTTGTATTTACTTCTGAGAGGAAAGAAGAAAAAAGGGGAAAAATGGAGGACACAGAACTGATGGACAGAAGGAAGGAACCAGATGTAAATATAGTAAAATAGTTACATCATTAGATAATGCTGCTGCTTGTTTTTGTGTTGCTGTTAATAAGACTTTCAGTTTCCTCAACTCCTCCCATTTTAGTGCTGATGATTCTGCACAATTTTGTTGCCCTTTAATTATTTTTAGAACTCTAAATATACCATGCTTCCATGTTGTGATGTCCTATGATGGAAAACAGAAATCTAAAAATTTTGAAATACATGGCTTGATTAATATATTCAATCAAGTCTAGTTTACGTAATGACAAAGTAGTGCCCTTTTCAGGACATTAAATGAATTCTTGTTTTGCCTAATAGCGTCAGAAATGTCTGTTTAGATCTTCCGCCCATTTTTTGATTGAGTTGATTTTTTTCTTGATATTGAGCTGCATGAGCTATTTGTATATTTTGGAGATTAATCCCTTGCTGGTTGCATCATTTGAAAATATTTTCACCCATTCCGAGGGTTGTTTTTTTATTTTGTTTATGGTTTCCTTTACTGTGCAAAAGCTTTTTAAGTTTATTTGGATCCTATTTGTTTATTTTTGTTTTTATTTTCATTACTCCAGGAGGTGGATCGAAAAAGATCTTGCTGTGATTTATGTCAAAGAGTGTTCTGCCTGTGTTTTCCTCTAAGAGTTTTAAAGTGTCTGGCCTTACATTTAGGTCTTTAATCCATTTTGAGTTTATTTTTGTGTATAGTGTTAGGGAATGTTCTAATTTCATTCTTTTACATGTAGCTGTCCAGTTTTCCCAGCATCAGTTATTGCAGCGACTGTCTTTTCTCCATTGTATATTCTTGCCTCCTTTGTCATTGATTAATTGATCATAGGTGCATGGGTTTATTTCTGCGCTTATCCTGGGTTTATCCTGTTCCATTGATCTATATTTCTGTTTTTTGCCAGTACCATACTGTTTTGATTACCATAGCTTTGTAATATAGTCTGAAGTCAGGGAGCCTGATTCCTTCAACTCTGTTTTATTTGTTTGTTTGTTTTTGTTATTTTTCTCAAGATGGCTTTGGCTATTAGAGTCTTTTTTGTTTCCATACAAATTTAAAAATTTTTTGTTCTAGTTCTGTAAAAAATGTCATTAGTAACTTGATAGGGATTGCATTGAATCTGTAGCTTGTCATGGGTAGGACAGTCATTTTGACAATATTGATTCTTCTAATCCAAGAACAATTCACTCCTGAGTTTAAAATAATGTGAATCTTTCTAGCTCCAGGTAATAAAATCACCTAGTAAAGATGTCATCATACCAGTGTTAACCTGTTATAATGCCTTTGTTGCCCAGATTATCATTTGCCACTGAAACGGACCATGACTTTCTCCTTGAGGAAATGGTTGATTTCATGTTTGGGGCAGGAAAGATACAGGTAATGCTGGCATATCTCATTTTAGCAGAAAGCAAGGAATTTTAATGTGGTTGTGTCAAGAAAGCCAGGAGCCAGGTTGAAAGGGCTCATAGTAGTCAGGTTGTAATAATTATCAAAATAAGAATAATGATCACAACAGATGGAGATATATTGAATCAATAACCTGATGTGAGTCCATAATCACACCACAAATATAAAAGATACCTCCAATATTTAGTGCTGATATTTTTAATTTAAATAAATATTTAGATTTAAGTTTTGGTTTAGTATGTGTTGGGTCTTGACTTCATTGTTATCTAGTAATGCAGTTATAAGGGAAGACAACCGTAACTCTTACACCTTGTATCTATTTGATAGGCAGCATATTAAGCACATACCAAAAAAGTCATTGTTTTATGAGTTTGATGACATCCCAAATTTCTCCTCTCCTCTTCTAAAAAGCTCCAAGAGGACCTTCTATTAAAGTTTCACTAGAGGCTTATTCTGATGGTAAGATTTAAGTATTTATTTTCCATTCGGAGTCCAGTGGAACAGATTGTCCAAAAAGCAGCTCCAGGCAAGACCTCTTCAGAATCCCACCTAGGGTGTTATTGGGTTAGATGTGCACAGTTGGATACAAGGTGTCTTTAGGCCTTGTTCATAGGCAAATGACAGTGCTGTACAATGTGTTTAGTTAATGCATAAGTGTTAATCTCAAGTTTTATCAATGAAAAATAAATTTTAATATCCACAGTCATTCTCTACAAAGCCTCTGATGATAACCAGTTATCCATATATTTATGCTGCCTGTCAAAAAGATTTCCCCAAAAAGAACATAATATTTATAAATGACCAAATTGCCTTAGCTTTGTTTATAATAGCAACCTAGACAATTCAGTGAGCCTACACTCAAATGTTGTTAGATTTTAAGGAAACTAGATTTAATACCTAGTCTTACTTCCAAGTGTCCTTGCCATGCTGCATGAGATTCCCCAGGCCACTGGTACCTGGAAGGCAAGCTTCTTTTTTAGGTAGTCCACGCTCCCGTTCATGGTCTTGGTGTTGGAGTTCCCATAGAACTCAGAATCTCCCCAGGACTCTAGTGTCGTGATCTCCTATGACTTAGTTCAGAAAGCCATGAGGAAGCAGCCTGGTAGCTAGGTGGGCAAAGCCACCACCAGTCCTGTCCTGTGTGGCCACTACTACGCACCAGGTTTCCAGAGGCGATAGGCTGGTCAGAGCCCTTCCCTGCCCTTCCCAGCCCGCCCACCTCAACCCATAGATCAGGGAGGCTGCAGCAAGTAGAAGCAGTTGGGTTCTTTTATATCAAAACATCAAAACACCAAACAGGAAGTTGAGGGAACCCCACTCTTTACTATTTAAGCCACAAGCAAGCCTTATTGACACCCCTTAACTGTGTGCCTTGCACCGAGTGGAAAATAAACTCCAAGTGGCCAGGAAAATAGAAAAACGCAAAAAAACAAAAAACAGTCAGACCCATTCTTCTGGGCAAATGATACAATAAAATCTCTTGTTGGTTATTACAAATACGTCCTAAGTTACGTTATTTCCTGGCAAACATGACATTCCAGTTATCTATTCATTGCATTGTAATATGTCCCCACCACAGTTGGTAGCTTGAAACAGTCATTTTAGTGTCTCTCGTGGTTTCTGTGGGTAGGGATATAGGAAGAGTTTGGTCGGGTGGTTCTAGTTTGGGTTTCTTTTATGGTTGTGGTCAAATATCAGCTACAGCTGAGACAGCTAAGAGCGGAAGTACTCAGGCTGGCTGGACATCTTTCTCTTTCTTTTGCGCTCTCGCTCTCACTCGCTTTTCATGTAGTATCAGGGTTTCTTTGTAAGGTCTCTTAGTTGGGTGAGTTTGGGGCTTCCTCACAACATAACAACCTCAAAGCAGGAAGCCTCTTTACAGTTTCAGTACAATATCTGACATTATTTTCATTCTGAGCAGCATACAGTAATACTTTGGCAAGTATTCTTTCGTCTATATATACAAATCTGTAGGAGCTTCAGTTTGACAATCTTGAATTAGAGTTATGTATGTTTGTCTGCTACTCTAAGACAGAAACCCTCAGCTCACCTCCACCTTTTGTTTGTATAACCTTGAAAAATTTATCTAACCTCATTAGGCCTAAATTTCCTCACTTGTAAATTACAAATAAAAATAGTATCTCATAGAGTTATTGTGAATGTAATGCATGTCACTTTAACAATAACATCAAGTAACAGATGTTTGAATGTACAGGTGAGGAATCCAAGGTACACGGTAATGGGTCATTATATATGAATATAATAAACAAGGCTCAGAAAGATTAAATAATTTGACCCAGATCATATAGAGAGCAACTGAAAGAGCCAGTCATGAATGGTTATTTTATTTGTTTGCCAGTTTGTTCACTTTAAAGCTTAGGTTCTTAGACTTTGGAAAAACTATTTGTAACTTGGTGCTTTAATAATAGAGCTGAGGGAATTGGGGAGAGATTGTTAAAGAGTACAAACTTGCAACTGAAGATGAATTAGTTCTGGAGAGCTAATGCACAGCATAGAGATTATAGTCAAAACCGCTGTATTATATATATATTTTGAAAATATACAAAATTTAGTGTTTGCTAAAACAGTAGATTAAATGTTCTCACCACAGAAAGAAATGATAATTATGTAAAATGTTGGCAGTGTTAGCTAAAGCTGTGGTGGTCATCATACTGCAATATATAAAGGTATCTAATCAACATGTTGTGAACCTTAAATTTACACAGTTATATGTCAGTTGTATCTCACTAAAAAATAATGGGGGTGGGAATGGGAAATAAACCATAAATGGAGGATTTTTAGGAATACATCACAGCACTTTTGAAAAATGAGCCATCAGTATGGTACATAATTATTTATAAATACCCTCTTGGTCAAGCCAAATAATGAAAAAATCTGACCATATCTTTGGGTTTCATCATCTCTACGTTATTTAGGCAGCACTATCTAGATCAAATCCACATAGAAATGAGTCCCAGTAATGACAACAAACAACAATAATAATAGCTAACAATCATTGGATATATTCCGTGTTACTTTTTTTCAGGCATGATTCGAATAGTATTGCATATTTTAACTCACTCAAGTTTTACCATAACTCTATGAGGTAAGTTACAATAATTATTCAAATTTTATAGGTGAAGGAACTGAAACCCAGATCTGTTAAGTAATGTACAAATATCACAAAGTTAATTAATAACGAATGTGTTTCAAGTCTAAACTGTTCAGCTCTGGTTCCTGCTCTGAACCATTACATAACAAATTACGCCCAGATACAACAGAAACATCTTCAAGCATGAACAAAGAATAAGACCCTTCTTTAGTCTTCCATTCTATACTATGAGGCACAAGTTAATGAAAGAATCACTCCTTATAAATTTGAAGATAACTAACATGGTTCCTTGCACCTGACTGTACCTGAACTGCTTTACAATGTGCTTCATCAGTGTGCATTGTAGAAATCTTGCCTGATCACTGCCTGGGAAGCAGTCTTACTGATTCAACACACATGCCTTCTTTATCTGAAATTTCCCACAGTTTCTGTGTAGGCTCAAGTTAAATGAATCTGAGGTCTCTCTAATGAATGACCGCGGTTCCAACCATGGTTAGACCATGATTCTAAAAATGACTATTTTTCTAAAAATGAGCTTAAAATATGAGTCCAGACAAGTTTGTAAATTTAAGACTCATAATATCATGGTATCAGTATTTCTGTGTGATGGTATAACTGCCTGCTTGATTGCATAAATACTCAAGGGTGCATCTAACAGGTTTCCAGGTTAATTATGTCCACAGAATACCCAGGGTGGGGATGGAAATCCACATGCTTCCACGCTTAGTGTCTAGCTACCCTGTAATTGCCCAAGGACATTAAAATGTTTCTTATAATGGTGAGTAGTACAGTACACACATGCCTACATAATAATAAGTTATTTCAGCAGCTCAGAGTGGCCCAAAATAATCATATTAGGACAGATTAATAGGTTAAAGAGTGAGAGTACAAAAAATTCCCCAAGAGTAACATGGAATAAAAAAATCATTTGTAATGAAAATTGAGTTTAAACATGAATTTAGTTCCCTAGAACAGCATAACTGAAATATTCCTATATGATCTAATTTTAGCCATTCTTCCCACATTACTTAAAATTCCTGTGGAGAGTTAGTAATTTAAATCCAGAATGTCAATGATTAGACGAAATTTATGTAGTGATTTTTTTTCTTTTTTTTCCTCTTAGAGACCAAAGCCACCCACCCCCATTTGTTTTTTTCCCCCCCTGCAAAGAATATTTGCTTTGAGAAACAATGAAACACCATTTGTTTTTTTTTCCCCCCTGCAAAGAATATTTGCTTTGAGAAGCAATGAAACACTGGATTTTTGAAACTAAGTTTTCTATAATTTATTTATCTTGAATACGAAAAGTTAAAGGAGTTGAGAATTTTTAAATTGACTTTAAGAATTTGAGGAATAATGATAATACTAGTGAGAATTATATGGACAATACTAAAAGAAGATTTTACAGTTTCTATGAAGTCTAGGTAAGAAGAATATACCTTACATGATAGCTGAACTACCTGAAAGTTACTACAGTTTGAGTGTTGCTAAATATTGGAATGGATGTCCGAAACAGTTTGCAGAATTTTTCCTTTTCGCAGAATGTAAAAAAAAAAAAAAAAAAAGATCCAGTTAGCACTCAATTCAAAGTTTCCCTCGATCCTCCTTTTTCTGGGGCTCGTAGTCGTATTGCCAGTATAACTTTGACTGATTGACTCTTAATTCATCCACCACTACTCTTTTTTCGGCTGTGAGTGGTATTCTTAAGTCAAAGAATGTGTTCTTAAACTTTTAAAGCACAGATTTGTAATAATTAACTTTTAATTGAGTACACAAGAGAAAATAATTCTGCTTTACTGTCAACTTGTTGGGTATACCATCATGATAACGTGCTCTAACAAGAACAGTATCCAGTGAATGCTAAAAACAAAGCTGTATTATCGTGCCCTCCTTGTAATAATTTAACCTTACCCAAACAGAGGGGTCCAGCCTTTATGCTTGGCTCCTGGGAGGTAATCTCTAACCCCTGAAAAAATTGTCCTTGTCTGTCTGGGAGCCTTGAGTCGACCAGATGTAACAACGTGAATTAGGGTGTATTGGAGGTGTTAGGTCACATGGTATTGGCTCAGCTTACAGAGGGGTTAGAGACTGAAGTCAGCCACATGGCCAGCCAACCAGGTTTATATGATCAAGCCACAATGAAGACTCTGGACAACAAGGCTCAGGAGAACTTCCCTGCTTACAAATCCTCCATGCACGTCGTTACAAATCAATGCCGGGAACGGAATGCTCTTTATGACTACATGGTAGGAGAACAACAGGAAGCTCCACAATTGAAACTTTCCTAGACTCTGCCCCATACATACCTTCCCTTGGCTGATTTTAATCTGTTTCCTTTCCTTTCAATAAACTGTAACTGCAAGTAGAACAGCTTTCAATGAGTTCTGTGAGTCCTTCTAGCAAATTATTGAACTTGAGGTTTTGGGAGACCCTTGAATTTACAATTGGTGTCAGAAATGAGGGTAATCTTGTGGACTATTCTTTCTCAAACTCTGCAGCCTCCTACTCACAAAGGATAAGAAATACTAGCAACAAATGTTTCTTATTATGCTGATGCAATTTTACAGTGAAATCCCTTTTACCAGGGGACCATGAAAATTCTCTTTGAAGAGACTTACGTGTAGTCAAGGAATGAAAGAAATGGCTTTTCTTTCTCTTATTGATTCCATTATCTGAAACCACACAGATTATTTTTTAAGTGCTGTGATCAATATAGTTTAAACAAACACACAGTAAGTTCCTAATATAGTTCTAAAATGAAACTATAAAGAAGACACACCTATGGCTAATATAATCTTGCCATAAAGAATTTACAAAAATCTTACATGATATGACATATACAGATACCTATAATTATAGATAGAAATACAAGGCACAGGGTGCCTTTTCTCCTCATCATCACCAATAGTTGCTATCTCTTGTCATTTATCTTTTTGATGATAGTCATTCTAAGAGTTGTGAGGTGATATCTCCTGGTTTTAATTAGCATTTCCCTGATGATTAGTGATGTTGAGCACCTTTTCATATACTTGTTCGCCATTTGTATGTCTTCTTTGAAAAACGTCTCTGAAGTTCCTCTGCCTGATTTTTAATCAGATTGTTCTTTTCTTGCCTGTGAGTTGTATGAGTACTTTATATATTTTGGAAAGCAACCCCTTATCAGATCTATGGTATGTAAATGTTTTCTATGATTTTATAGGCTGCCTTTCCATTATGTTGATAATTTCTTTTGCTGTGAAGAAGCTTTTTCCTAATAAAGTACAGGATCAGATAGCTTCACTGGTGAACTGTACCAAACATTGAAGAAGAATCAATACCAAGTCTTCTCAAACTCCTTCAATAAATTGAAGAGGAGGGAACTCTTCCAAACTCATTTTATGAGACCAGTATCACCTTAATACCAAACCAAGTTAAGGACACTAAAGAAAAAGAAAATCCAGGCCAATATCCACAATGAACATACATACAAAAGTCGTTAACAGAATATTAGCAAACCAAATTCAAAAGTACATTAAAAGAATCATATGCCATGATCAGGTGGAACTTATTCCAGGTGTGCAGGGATGTTTTAGCATATGCAAATAATTCAGTGATATACTACATTAATGAAATGAAAGATATAAATGATATAATAAATGATATAATCATCTCAATAGGTGTAGAAAAAGCATTTGGCAAAATTCAACATCCATTCATTATAAAAACTCTCAACATTTAGAGAAGAGCTAACACCTATCCTTCTCAGAATCTTCCAAAATATAGCAGAGTGAGGAACACTACCAAACTCATTCTACAAGGCCACCATCAGGCCACCACCTGATACCAAAACCAGACAAAGATGTCACAAAGGAAGAAAACTACAGGCCAATATCACTGATGAACATAGATGCAAAAATCCTCAACAAAATACTAGCAAATAGAATCCAACAGCACATTAAAAGGATCATACACCATGATCAAGTGGGGTTTATCCCAGGAATGCAAGGATTCTTCAATATATTTAAATCAATTAATGTGATACACCATATTAAAAACCATATGATCATCTCAGTAGATGCAGAAAAAGCTTTTGACAAAATTCAACACCCATTTATGATAAAAACCCTCCAGAAAGTAGGCATAGAGAGAACTTACCTCAACATAATAAAGGCCATATCTGACACACCCACAGCCAACATTGTCCTCAATGGTGAAAAACTGAAACCATTTCCACTAAGATCAGGAACAAGACAAGGCTGCCCACTCTCACTACTATTATTCAACATTGTTTTGGAAGTTTTAGCCACAGCAGTCAGAGAAGAAAAAGAAATAAAAGGAATCCAAATTGGAAAAGAAAAAGTAAAGCTGTGACTGTTTGCAGATGACATGATACTACACATAGAGAATCCTAAAGATGCTACCAGAAAACTACTAGAGCTAATCAATGAATTTGGTAAAGTAGCAGGATAAAAAATTAATGCACAGAAATCCCTTGCATTCCTATACACTAATGATGAAAAATCTGAAAGTGAAATTAAGGAAACACTCCCATTTACCATTGCAATGAAAAGAAAAAAATACCTAGGAATAAACCTACCTAAGGAGACGAAAGACCTGTATGCAGAAAACTATAGGACACTGATGAAAGAAATTAAGATGATACCAACAGATGGAGAGATATACCATGTTCTTGGACTGGAAGAATCAACATTGTGAAAATGACTCTGCTCCCTAAAGCAATCTGCAGATTCAATGCAATCCCTATCAAGCTATTGATGGCATTTTTCGCAGAACTAAAACAAAAAATTTCACAATTTGTATGGAAACACAGAAGACCCTAAATAGCCAAAGCAATCTTGAGAAGGAAAAATGGAGCTGGAGGAAGCAGGCTTCCTAACTTCAGACTATACTACAAAGCTGTAGTAATCAAGACAGTATGGTACTGGCACAAAAACAGAAATATAGATCAATGGAACAGGATAGAAAGCCCAGAGATAAACCCAGGCACATAGTCACCTTATTTTTGATAAGGGAGGCAAGAATATACAATGGAGAAAAGACAGCCTCTTCAATAAGTGGTGCTGGGAAAACTGGACAGCTACACGTAAGCGAATGAAATAAGAACACTCTGTAACACCATACACAAAAATAAACTCAAAATGGATTGAAGACCTAAATGTAAGGCCAGACACTTTAAAAATCTTAGAGGAAAACATAGGCAGAACACTCTATGACATAAATCACAGCAAGATCCTTCTGATCCACCTCCTAGAGAAATGGAAATAAAAACACAAATAAACAAATGGGACCTAATGAAACTTAAAAGCTTTTGCACAGCAAAGGAAACCATAAACAAGACAAAAAGACAACCCTCAGAATGGGAGAAACTATTTGCAAATGAAGCAACTGACAAAGGATTAATCTCCAAAATTTACAAGCAGCTCATGCAGCTCAATATCAAAAAACAAACAACCCCATCCAAAAATGGGCAGAAGACCTAAATAGACATTTCTCCAAAGAAGGTATAGATTGCCAACAAACTCGTGAAAAAATGCTCAACATCATTAATGATTAGAGAAATGCAAATCAAAACTACAATGAGATATCACCTCACACCAGTCAGAATGGCCATCATCAAAAAATCTAGAAACACTAAATGCTGGAGAGGGTGTGGAGAAAAGGGAACCCTCTTGCACTGTTGGTGGGAATGTAAATTGATACAGCCACTATGGAGAACAGTATGGAGGTTCCTTAAAAAACTAAAAATAGAACTACCATATGACCCAGCAATCCCACTACTGGGCACATACCCTGAGACAACCATAATTTAAAAAGAGTCGTGTACCACAATGTTCATTGCAGCTCTATTTACAATAACCAGGACATGAGAGCAACCTAAGTGTCCATCGACAGATGAATGGATAAGAAGATGTGGCACATATATACAATGGAATTTTACTCAGCCATAAAAAAAATTAAATTGAATTATTTGTAGTGAGGTGGATGGACCTAGAGTCTGTCATACAGAGTGAAGTAAGTCAGAAAGAGAAAAACAAATACCGTATGCTAACGCATATATATGGAATCTAAAAAAAACAAAGTCGTGGAGAACCTAGGGGCAAGACAGGAATAAGGACGCAGACCTACTAGAGAATGGACTTGAGGACACGGGGAGGGGGAAGGGTAAGCTGGGACTAAGTGAGAGAGTAGCATGGACATATATACTCTACCAAATGTAAAGTAGATAGCTAGTGGGAAGCAGCTGCATAGCACAGTGAGATCAGCTCAGTGCTTTGTGACCACCTAGAGGTGTGGGATAGGGAGGGTTGGAGGGAGGGAGACGCAAGAGGGAAGGGATATGGGAATATATGTATATGTATAGCTGATTCACTTTGTTATACAGCAGAAACTAACCACACCATTGTAAAGCAATTATACTCCAATAAAGATGTTAAAAAAAAAAACAACTCTCAACAAACTTGGTATAGAGGAATATACCTCAAAATAATAAAGGCCATATATGACAGTCCCACAGCTAAAATCATACATATGGTGAAAAGCTTAAAGTTTTTTCCTGTGATAATGGTAATAAGACAAGGATGTATTGCTACTTTTATTCAGCATAGTACGGGAAGTCCTAGCCAAAGCAAGTAGGCAAGAGAAAGAAATAAAAGACATGTAAATTGGAAAGGAAGAAGTAAACTGTCTCTATTTGCAGATGACATGATCTTATATATAGAAAACCCTAACGAAACCACCCCAAAATTGTTAGAACTTATGAACGAATTCAGTAAAGTTGCAAGATACAAAAATCAGTTGTGATTCTATACACTAAATAATGAGCTATCAGAAAGAGAACCTAAGAAAACACTCTCCTTTACAATTGCATCAAAAAAGAATAAAACACTTAGGAATAAATCTAACCAAGGAGGTGAAAGATGTTTACACTGAAACTATAAGACATTGATGAAAGATATTGAAGGACACAAATAAGTGAAAAGATATTCAGTGCTTATGAATTAGAAGAATTAATATTGTTAAAATGTCCATACTACCCAAAGTGATCTACAAATTCAGTGCAATCCTTATCAAAATTCCAAAGGCATTTTTCACAGTAATAGAAGAAAAAAACTTAAAATTGTATGGAACCACAAGAGACTCTGAATAGCCAAAACAGTCTTGAGAAAGAAGAACAAAGCTGGAGGTATCATATTCCTCATTTAATACTATATTCCAAAACTGTGGTAATCAAAACAGTATGTATTGGTGTAAAAACAGACACATTGATGGAATATAATATAGGGCCCAGAAATCAACCCATTCATGTATGATCAATTAATTTATGACAAAGGAGTCAGGAACAGACAATTGGTAAACAATGATCTCTTCAATAAATGGTGCTGGGAAAACTGGACTCCTATCTTACACCATACACAAAACTCAACTCAAAATGGACTAAATACTTGAACATAATACCTGGAAGTATAAAACACCCAGAAGAAAACACAGTGGGTAAACTTCTTACATTTGTGTTAGCAATGATTTTTTGGATGTGACACCAAACAAAGGCAACAGTAGCAAAAATAAACAAGTGGGACTAAATCAAATTTAAAAGATTCTTCACAGCAAAGGGTTTGAGACTACTTTTAACTGGACACATTTACAAATAAATAGTCAGCAAGTGAGCTAAGAAGATTCAAATCTTCTAAATTCTGACTGTCTTTACAAAGAAGCAAAGGTTCTATGTAGGACATCTGTTGTGGCTTTGCCATCCAGTGGAGGGACTCTATCACCCATACCTCTCACATTTATAGGGTGAGAATATCTGTGACAGTGAAGAAATAAACCACTTGGTGCCCAGTTATCAGGATTTGGTGTATCAACTGCATATTGGATTTGCTTGGGAAATGCAGCTGCTCAGCACCTCGGGATGTTGGTAACCACAGTGCCAGGTTCTCTAATGGAAAGTATGTACCCCTCCATAGGAGAACATAATCGTTACTCATTATCTTCAAGATGCTGTATTTTCTTTCTTCATCTCTGTCCTAAAAATATTACTTCCCAAATAATTGTTCTCTTTCTCCATTATCTATCACTATCATATCCTGGAAATTTTTTAATGGTATTCTCTCAGGGCTGTGTTTTTATTTTAGTGTATTAGCTTTCTGTACCTATGACTGTCATCAAAGTTCCTAGGAGTCTGGCCTATTAATCTCTGTAAAGCCCTGTATTGAAAAGAGGGATTTTCCTCACAAAGCAGGCTGTAGTCTCCTTAGGAATGTTGCATTTTGAAGTTAGCCATTAATCTAACATGTGTTAGACATATCTTCCTTCTCCAGATTAGCCTCTATAGTACTTTATTGTAAAATAAAAGGCCCTACTTAACCTTTCCGTTATTAATGACTTACTTTAGGCCTCACTCAGCTGTATGGCGAGAAACAAACTTCCTTGGTTGGAGAAGTTACAAGAGGCTTGGCTGTATGAGTAGATCAAGGCTTAATCCTTTCTCAGACATTGTGATATTGTATATCTACCTGATTTTTAAAAAAATCCTACATGGTACATTAGTCAGTCCAGCCAGTCATGTGGTATTCCAGGGGGATGCTTTTTAATGTCCTTTGTAGTTTTAATCGTTAGGGCACAGCAAAACCTGTGGGTTCATAAGGAGGAAGTCAAGAGGTCAAATTAGGAGCAGCCTTGCCCTTCCTCCATGAAGATAGACAGCTTTAGCAGGTCTAATACTGTTCTATAACAGAGACAACACATATGAATCTTCCCCGAGAAAGGATTAAAAAAAATCTTTTGATTATCTGTAGATCACATTTCTGAACCCCAAGAAAAATGGGGTGCAAATAATTACTCTTCAATAATCATTCTCTTTTCTGTTTCATATATGGATAGGATAATTATCCAGATGAAATTGATCTTATTTGATAAGTGCTGAGCATTAGGGAATGTGTTGTGGTGCAAACACTAGATTGAAAATGGCTTTGGAATCTCACTCTGATTTAGCTCATTGGCAAGATACTTGGGACTAGGAATTCTGCTTCCCCAGCAGGATGAATTTCATTTAAACTTAGCTTCCCACTATACTGGTGGCTTTATATCCCTAACAGGAAGTAATGTGTCTGATTCAAACTACCCACTGACTCCAAGTTCTATGGGTGTCTGGCAGCTGGCTTACCTATAAACTCTGGGCAAATGGTTGGTGTCAAGTAATATGCTTATAGACCGATGGCAAGGTTGTAGTTGTTCTTGCCTCATGAAATTGGGATAGCAACATGGATAGATATATCAGTACAATTTTTCCTTAGAAAGATAATCCACAGTATGTGCAGAAGAATGTACTGGGCCCAGCAAAAATTACTGTTGGGTTGATGGTGCAGTTACCCATCTATCTCATTAACTTTATTTTCATCACTCATTTACACTCCCTCTTTTCTTTCTCCTCCTTCCTCTGACATCCTAAATTAACAGCAATCACGTTGATAAATATCCCCTTAAAATTGATGTACTAAATGGAAGATGAATAAAAACTGCACATGTAGAGCTAAGCAGAGGGTTACAATTAGGGATTTACTTAAACCTCAGGAAGACAAAAATTTGCTGCAGAACTCAGCAAATTATTCCTAGACTATCAGATAATTTAGTGAGGCATATAAAATTCTTCTCAGTCTGACCCAGTAACTCTCTGCAGCCCAGTTTCCTGTCATTGACCTATTCTTCAGTCTTTTCAAACTTCTCAGACTTTGCTGAATAAAGCCATTCCTCTGACTACTATAACTATTTGAATGTGTTATTTCCTCTTTTTAATCTTGGGAAAAACCCATTTATTTTTGAAACTCTAGCTCAAAATTGACTTTGTAAAGCATGTTTTCAACCATATCTTATCAACCACTCCAATATCTGAACCATAAACACACTTTTTTTTTGTATATTTATAGCATTTGGATTATGTATTATGATTTATTCCTTTATATGTTCATCTTCTAAAATGGTTTATAATCTCCTTATAGGAAGTACCTTATTCAGCTGTGCATCCCTCAAGCCTGTGCCTGAAATATTTCAATAAATGTATGTTAAATGAATAAAGAAATGATGACTCTTACAAACACTAGAAACTCCTAGTGGTGTTTGGTTGGAGAAGAAACCCTGCACACAGTAGAAAGTAAATAAATGCTACTGATTTTGGATTATCCATGTGAAGTGTTAAAAGTGGTGCCATTTCAATTCATATCTTATTTCAGATATTTCCCAGTTGTTTCATGGCTCCCAGACAATGTTTATGCACAAAATGGAAAATCCAATATTAATATAAAAGTATATAATTATATGAATAAACTCACTGGAAGAAAGTCTAAATAGCCTTTGGATTGTCCAGGTGTCTGATCCCACCTGTTGACATAGAAAATTTAAAGTTTTGGTTTTTTTTTAAGCTTTACCAAAAATATGCAAAGCTTTAAAAAATATATAAAATTTAAAAACACATATCGCTCATTTCCTTTCTTTCTTAAGAGTGCATATGTGTGTATATGTATATACGTCTGTGTATATATGTATATGCATACATATGTATACTGTGTGTGTTGTATTTCTTTGTTTTAGAAAATTTCTATAAAATGTTCTGGGATTTTTAAATTACATAAAGGTATAGTTGCTTTGAAGCAGAAAGTGAGGGTAGGCTTCTCTCCACTAGGAACTCATCTAGGAATGTCTGCTATATTTGAAACTATTGAGTGTCTTAATTACTGTACACTCAGCATACATGTAACTAAGATGTAATGAAATTAGGTTCTAGGTGTTTTCATAGTTATGATTTTATTTTCTTGGCTATGATATATTTTCAAGTAATTTGAGTAAGTTATCTTAACACTTTCATTCAAAAATGAATATTACTGACATGGTTTTAAATAGTACATTATTAAATATGTTTTTACTTTTGAAAATAGACTTCCCAAACTTAACAATTATCCAAGGAGTTTTGAGAAACAATTTTAGATGCTTTTGGCCAACACAGACACCAAGTGTTGGCTAATTTCACCTTGACAAAAAAAGTCATCAGCATCCCTGAAAGACTTCTATTTTCAATCTTCTCCATGTAGTCTTTCTAAGTTCACCAATCTAGAATCTAGATCTAAATTCACAGTGCAAACTAAAAGTGAAACATTATTTTGTCTACAGACCAAATATAAAAAGTGAGATTTGTGCTGATCAACATATTGAAAAGAAAGGTCACAGAGACCACCTAGAGATTTTTATTTTAGTGAAGTAAATAGTAATACAATTATATTGAAATATAGTGACTTAAGTTGCAAACTAGGAGCATTATGTTAACTCTGATGGCTCCTGTAATTCTATTCATTGTTCAGTAAAATTTATTTACATGGATTTGTGTGTGTGAGTGTGTAGTTATTACCTCACAATAGAAGCTAATAAGACAAGAAATCACTAAAGATGTTTGAAACTCATTTTCTTGTTTACCACCTCATTAAATTCAATAAAAGCCATACTTAATTATTTGTCTTTCTGCTTTTCAAATCTATAGATAGCTTTGGCATTCACCCAATTAAAAGCATGCCCTGTTGAATGAAAAGATAGAGTATATATTCTTTATTGGATTTAATATATATGTGGGCTTCTTCATGGTTGCCTTTTTTTTCCATACAAACTCGTTAGACATTTCCAGATAGAAAGAAATGACATGTTTTCTGGGATAAGCAATGATAATTTAAAAGTAATCATTAAGACCAGTGAGTTTACAGAACTTTAGCATCTTCCTTCTTTTTTTCTTTCTCTTCTTCTTTCATCCCCTATTGTCCTCACTTTTTAATTTTACATTCTTGCCTTTCATTCCCTCCTTCTTCTTGTTTTCATGAACTTCCTTGGCTAAAGCCTTAGGTTTCTCTAAGGAAATAATGAGCACTTCTAGTGACAGGTAGCCCCCCCCAAACAAAAAACAAAAAAAACCCTTAACTTTGGTGTAATGAAGTTCATAGGAAGCTATGAGGGTATTGCCTCTCACTACTAACTCACATTGCCTGGGGAAGTCCTATGGACCTTATTTTCTTGCCCAGAGAGGGACATGACTTATTTCACAAGATTGCTATTGGACAACATGAATAATTACAGTATACAAATGCTGAATATAAATACAAAATTCAAAGTTTTTAAATCTACAAATTGAAAATTACATTGCTCATTTTCCACTTTTTATTAAAACACTTTTAATATGGTATATCAGGGACTGTTAGATGCTACATATACAAACATAGACAACTAAAGTCCTTTATTTAGAAGGACCTAAAAACCAGTGTGTGTGCGCGCGCGTGTGTTTGCGAACGCGCGTGTGTTTGTGTGGGGTGACAAGCACATAAAGAAACACTTCAGTGCAATGGGATAGATATTGTTTTGATGGAATATAACAATATTTATAAAGAAACAATATTATATATAAATACCAGCACTATAACTGGTAGCAATTGCTTCTCCATAATATTTAGATCATCCTTAAAAAACTATTCTACAATTGCAATGACAATTATACATTGAAGGACTCTGTCATTAGTTGGTATGAAAAATTTAGGATGGTTAATTAGATTCTGGATTCAAATCAACATTATATATACTTTATGTGAAATAAAGCTCTAAAATCTTTGGGGTAAGAAATGGGTAGATGTTCAATATCATGGTTTCCTTGTTATCTGTCTTGTCTCTGGTCATCCATTTCTCTCAAGTCAGAGTTTAGAGGTTAGTAATTTTCTTAAAAAGCTTATAGAATTATTTCTATATCATATATAACATTTCCAATATTAAAAAAATTTAAACGTACAATACAAAAGTCTTCAGGATAGTAAAATTCTGAAAGATGTGAAAGTAGGTAAATTATATCTCTCCCAGCAACCATAACTCAGCCCCTGTGCACGCAGTTGGAGCATTTTGGCAGTGCATATGTTATAATGTGTATGTATTTTTATGTATACTATATGTAGCCTGCCAGAGATATTTTCACTCTGGGAACCATGAACTGAAATTTTCTGACCCATGTGTATTAATAATCACGGTCTTAAAATCATAGTAATACAGTTTTTGGCAAATGCTTTCTTTTTCTTGCTCTATTTTCAAAGTATATGAGGAAAATAGTGTTATTGATTCTCAGAGAAATAAATGTATGAGATAGTTTTGAATAAGTGTAGATTCATAAATATACAATTTATAACTGTCTGACATAAGACATAGGTTCAGTCAGGGGTGTGGTAACTTGTTTTAATAAAATGATAGTAAAACTGCATGCTTTATGACAATAGTACCTTGTTCGCTAATATTTTGAGCCCAAAATACAGCAATAATAATAACCCTTACTCTCTAGCCTTAAGAGAGAAGTGGTAAAATTTGATCTACATAAATATTTATCCCAGAAATTTGTTTACTCTTTTTTTTTTTTTTAACCTTTATGAATATGAAGTAGAGTATCAGACTCAAGGAGGAAAATTTTTTATTGAGAATTCTATTTCTTAAAGACCCAGATTGATTTTTTAGGGTGTAATATACCCCAAATATATAATCTGGGTGGTGCTGGAATGCTTTGTTCTCCTGAACTGAAAACTATTATCCTTTTGGCTGGCCAGGATTATAGCTTTACCATGCAACCCAAGAAAGTGACATGATACTGAGTGTGATTCTAGATTGTGTGTGTTTCTATCTTATTTGCTCACACATTTAAGACTAGAAACATTGCTGCAGGGATGTCTGGCAACTCTTTAATGGCCGTCTCTTTGTGGAGAGTTATAAAAATTCCTGATTTGTACCATTTGTCAATTTCCATGGTATAAATACTCCCACCACGGTTGATTTCAAGTTATCAAAGCAAGGTTAACCAACTTACAAAATTCTTAACACTTTAGCAGTTAGCTCTTGCGACCCAGTATCTGCTGGTTCTAGCAGGCCTCTGAATTGCCATCTTGTGCAAAGGTCTGTTTTATTTATTTGTTTATTACTAGAAATAGTTGGTTGGTTCTTTATAATCAGCTATTGATGGTGTAATAAAATAAATTTAAGTGGCACCTAATTTAAACATTTAAAATAGTTCATTGAAGGATAATCTATAACACAATATGTTAAGCCAAATAGTCAAAATAACACCTCTTTTTTTTTTTTTCAAGAAAGAAAAAATAAAGGCATGATCAAAATTATGACCAACAATTTGGGTTCATTTGGACACTTATAGATAACTTTGTAGGCATATTGGCAGGCACAGTGTTGAAATATCAATCCACTTGACTTAGAAATAATGGTAGGATAAAAAAAGAAAGCTATACATTTCAGAATTAATGTCTGATATTAAAGAAAAATATCCACCAAATATCACAACAGATCTTTTAATGACTAATTTTTTTAACATTACAATTGCTGTTTTAGGGAACACTTTTTCTCTTTGAACATTTAACTAAATGTTCAATGTGTTAAATAATTTACAGAGAGAAGTAAGTTTTATGTTCTGTAGAAATTAAAGGACCCATGAATATAACCCCCTCCCACCACCAAAGCTCAAATTTGCAATGGTCTCAGCAGAATATAAACAGTTCACAATTTAAACAGAATTTATAGCATTACAAAAGTTTACAGGACTCCTCCCATCATTTTTTTTTTGAACAACAAAGATTACAATGACAGAATTGAATGATCAGAATGTAAATATATTTGTGCAAAACTGCATTAATTGTTCTTACCACTCAGTAGAGGTAAAACCTATGAACACACAGTAACAATAATGAAGAAAAACTACATTGAAAGTAATTCTATTCTAGATTGCAAACAACATTAATATATTATTACTAAACATTAAAAGAAAATGTGGGGGCTTCCCTGGTGGCGCAGTGGTTGAGAATCTGCCTGCCAATGCAGGGGACATGGGTTCGAGCCCTGGTCTGGGAAGATCCCACATGCCACGGAGCAACTAGGCCCGTGAGCCACAGCTGCTGAGCCTGCGCGTCTGGAGCCTGTGCTCCGCAATGGGAGAGGCTGCAATAGTGAGAGGCCCGCGCACCGCGATGAAGAGTGGCCCCCGCTCGCCACAACTAGAGAAAGCCCTTGCACAGAAATGAAGACCCAACACAGCCAAAAATAAAAATAAATAAATAAATAAATAATAAAAATAAAGGAATTCCTTTAAAAAAAAAAAAAAAAAGAAAAGAAAATGTGGCATCATGAGTAGCAGGAGCAACAAATGATTCGGCAATTATGCCAGCCAAGGAAGCTGACACTGGAAAATGCCGAAGTGTATCTCCACACCATCTTAAAAGACTGGAAAGAACTGTAGGGCTTAAAACTCACTTCAGTGTCTTTATTCTTGAAATTTGTAGATCATAAATGAAATATTTAAGAAAATCCTTTTCCCCCTCTCAAGGAGTGTTTCTTGCATCACTGTAAATCCTTAAAAGAGTTGAATCATAGACTCTCTGGATTTACCTACACCAATCCATTTAACTGGAATTTGAAGCTCATCTTCAATAAATGGAACATAATTTTGTGCATTAATAGTAGTTTTGGGCTTCCCTGGTGGCGCAGTGGTTGAGAATCTGCCTGCTAATGCAGGGAACACGGGTTCGAGCCCTGGTCTGGGAAGATCCCACATGCCACGGAGCAACTAAGCCCGTGAGCCACAACTACTGAGCCTGCGTGTCTGGAGCCTGTGCTCCACAAGAGAGGCCACGATAGTGAGAGGCCCACGCACCGCGATGAAGTGACCCCCACTTGCCGCGACTAGAGAAAGCCCTCGCACAGAAACGAAGACCCAACACAACCAAAAATAAATAAATAAATTAATTAATTTTAAAAAAAAGAGTGAAAGCTTTCATTAGCTGACAAAACATATCCTAAAAAAAAAAAAATAGTAGTTCTTTAAAAGTCCTTGATTTGATATGTCTGTGTTCCATCCTGGGAGAGTCTTATATTGAACTTCAACTTTAAGACTTCTTGGTTTGCTGGGAAATGAGGTATAATTTCACGATCTAACTTGTATGCAACTCCAACTTTGATTTGCATAAATATGTCCAAAATATCCAGTTTGGTAAGTGCCAGTGCAGTAAATCCATTAATCATATAAGCATATTTGAGCAAAACAAGATCCAACCAGCCACACCTTCTTTTCCTTCCAGTAGTTACACCAAAGTCTCTACCCCTTTTTTGTAATAATTCTCCAATTTCATTGTCTTGCTCTGTAGGAAAGGTACCAATACCAACTCTAGTTATATAAACTTTCACAACTCCGTACACTTCTCCAACATTTTGAGGGGGCATACCCAAACCAATACAAACACCTCCAACTGTACAGTTCGAAGAGATTACAAAAGGGTAAGTTCCGAAATCAATATCTAGTAGTGCTACATTTGCCCCTTCTACCAAGATTTTCTTTGGTGGTCCATGTAGAGCCTCATATAGGAAATAAGCTCTATCTCTCACCATTGGTTTAATCCTTTCCGTATAACCCTTGAGTTTTTGTAATTCACCTTCAGTGTCTATTTCCAAAGTGGGTTATATAGATTTGTACTGGTTAGCCAAAACTTTGAACCTCTTAGAGAAGCCATCAAAGTCAGAAACAAGATCACACATCCTGAGTCCACTCCGAGCAGCTTTGGAAGAATAAACTGGGCCAGTGTCCTTTTCTGTGGTACCCAAATTTTTTCCTGCTTTTCTTTTCTCTGTTGTTCCTGTATGCCATCAGCTGCTTGATGAAAATCAAATACAACATGAGCTCTATCAGATATGATAAGCCTTTTTTCCCAGCCTTCCAGACCTTTTCCTTTTTGAACATTTTTTTCTGCTTCCTCAAACAATCCAGGTAGATGAATTACCACACCATTTCCAATGAATGCAGTAACATTCGGATTAATTATTCCACTAGGTAAAAGATGAAAATTATACTCCACAGAATCTACAACTGTATGGCCAGCATTATTTTCTCCTTGGCAGTGGCACATGATGTCGGTGGCCTGCACCAGCAGATCGACCACCTTTCCCTTGCCCTCGTCGCCCCACTGCACACCGAGCACCACCGTCACCCGGTTCCCTCCGGGCCGCGCCCTGGGACACCCGCAGTTGCTGTTGGGCAAGGAGGAGGCTGCCGGGTTGGTGTTGGCTAATGCCATGGCTCCACAGACGCGAGGAGAGCCCGGAGGGGACGCAGGCGGCTAGGAGTGCATGAACTGAAATGCTCTCAAAGGTCTCTTTTAAATAACACAATTTTAAATCAACCTGATGCCATAAAGAACATCTGCTGAAAGCAAGACAACATTTAATTTGGCCTCATAGGTCTTATTCATCGAATATTAATGAATTGTTGGTTTCTTCATTTAACATACTGGAATATTTGAAACTCTAAGAAAATGTCAGTTGTATGTCTATTTGGACTTTAAGGGTGTTATAGTATCTGGGAACAATTTTTATCTACATTCTACCTGAGTGAACCTTTTAGTAAAAATAAATAAATAAATAATGAATTCCCCTGTAATGACTACAGATTATGGACATTCTTTATAAGAGTGTGGACCTTCTAAAGGAAGAACCCAGATCAGATTCATCCCTATCATCTAGTTGATACCAACATATGTTTTTAAAAATAGTGTTTTCAATAAATTCATTCAGTTCTGAATAAATGAATAGATAAAGAGGAAAAAAATTAATCGTGCTCTTTGGCGTTCTGACAAACATATGATAAGGAATAAGAATTTGTTACTTGTACAGTAAATATGAAATAGTTGATTTTTTGTTTCATCATTCTGGCAGGAAAACAAATTTAATCTTTGAACTTTTATTTGTTTTAAAAATGACTACTTTGAAGTCTGTAGACACTGCAGTGGTAAAGACATTTGTAAATAGAATTTGAGCAGGCTAAGGACTTAATGATTTAATAAATGTAGCTTTGTTACAGTAGGCGGAACTGAAGGTCTCCACACTAATGCTGTTTGATGAAGAACAATGGGAAAGTAGACACAAACATTGTTTGTTAGGAGTATACCTTTCAGTCCTTCATGTATAGGGTATTCTATTAAAAATTCAGTGAAGAGACCTTCAAGATGGCAGAAAAGTAAGATGTGGGGATCACCTTCCTCCCCACAAATACATCAGAAGTACATCTACATGTGGAACAACTCCTACAGAACACCTACTGAACAGAAGACCTCAGACTTCCCAAAAGACAAGAGACTCCACACGTACCTGGCCATGTGGCTAACAGGGTCTTGGTGCTCCAGTCTGGTGTCAGGCCTGTGCCTCTGAGGTGGGAGAGCTGAGTTCAGGACATTGGTCCCCCAGAGACCTCCCGGCTCCACATAATATTAAACGGCAAAAGCTCTTCCAGAGATCTCCATGTCAATGCTAAGACCCCGCTCCACTCAACGACCAGCAGGCTACAGTGCTGGACAGCCTATGCCAAACAACTAGCAAGACAGGAACACAACCCCACCCATTAACAGAGAGGCTGCCTAAAATCATAACAAGGTCACAGACACCCCAAAACACACTACCGGGCGCGGTCCTGACCACCAGAAAGGCAAGATCCAGCCTCATCCACCTGAACACAGGCATTAGTCCCCTCCACCAGGAAGCCTGCACAACCCACTGAACCAACCTTAGCCACTGGGGCAGACAACAAAAACAACGGGAATTATGAACCTGCAGACTGCGAAAAGGAGGCCCCAAACATAATAAGTTAAGCAAAATGAGAAGACAGAGAAACACACAGCAGATGAAGGAGCAAGGTAAAAACCCACCAGACCAAACAAATGAAGAGGAAATAGGCAGTCTACCTGAAAAAGAATTCAGAGTAATGATAGTAAAGATGATCCAAAATCTCGGAAATAGAATGGAGAAAATACAAGAAATGTTTAACAAGGACCTAGAAGAACTAAAGAGCAAACAAACAATCATGAACAGCACAATAAATAAACTTAAAAATTCGCTAGGAGGAGTCAATAGCAGAATAACTGAGGCAGAAGAACAGATAAGTGACCTGGAAGATAAAATAGTGGAAATAACTACTGCAGAGCAGAATAAAGAAAAAAGAATGAAAGGAATTGAGGACAGTCTCAGAGACTTCTGGGACAACATTAAACGCACCAACGTTCGAATTATAGGGGTCCCAGAAGAAAAAGAGAAAAAGAAAGGGAGGGAAAAAATATTTGAAGAGATTATAGTTGAAAACTTCCCTAATATGGTAAAGGAAATAGTTAATCAAGTCCAGGAAGCTCAGAGAGTCCGATACAGGATAAATCCAAGGAGAAACATGCCAAGACACATATTAATCAAACTATCAAAAATTAAATACAAAGAAAACATATTAAAAGCAGCAAGGGAAAAACAACAAATAACATACGAGTGAATCCCCATAAGGTTAACTGCTGATCTTTCAACAGAAACTCTGCAAGCCACAGGGGAGTGGCAGGACATATTTAAAGTGATGAAATGGAAAACCCTACAACCATTATTACTCTACCCAGCAAGGATCTCATGTAGATTCGACAGAGAAATTAAAACCTTTACAGACAAGCCAAAGCTAAGAGAATTCACCACCAAAGCAGCTTTACAACAAATGCTAAAGGAACTTCTCTAGGTAGGAAACACAAGAGAAGGAAAAGACCTACAATAACAAACCCAAAACAATTAAGAAAATGGTAATAGGAACATACATATCGATAATTACCTTAAATGTAAATGGATTAAATGCTCCAACCAAAAGACATACACTGGCTGAATGGATACAAAATAAGACCCGTATATATGCTGTCTACGAGAGACCCACCTCAGACCTAGGGACACATACAGACGGAAAGGGAGGGGATGGAAAAAGATATTCCATGCAAATGGAAATCAAAAGAAAGCTGGAGTAGCAATTCTCGTATCAGACAAAATAGACTTTAAAATAAAGACTGTTACAAGAGACAAAGAAGGACACTACATAATGATCAAGCGTTCAATCCACGGAGAAGATATAACAATTGTAAATATTTATGCACCCAATACAGGAGCACCTCAATACATAAGGCAAATGCTAACAGCCATAAAAAGGGAAATCGAAAGTAACACAGTCATAGTAGGGGACTTAACACCCCACTTTCACCAATGGACAGATCATCCAAAGTGAAAATAAATAAGGAAACACAAGCTTTAAGTGATACATTAAACAAGATGGACTTAATTGATATTTATAGGACATTCCATCCAAAAACAACAGAATACACTTTCTTCTCAAGTGCTCATAGAACATCCTCTAGAAGAGATCATATATTGGGTCACAAATCAAGCCTTGGTAAATTTAAGAAAATTGAAATCGAATCAATTATCTTTTCCAACCACAATGCTATGAGACTAGATATCAATTACATGAAAAAACTGTACAAAATACAAACACATGGAGGCTAAACAATATGTTACTAAATAACCAAGAGATCACCAAAGACATGAAAGAGGAAATCGAAAAATACCTAGAAAAAATGACAATGAAAACACGATGACCCAAAACCTATGGGATGCAGCAAAAGCAGTTCTAAGAGGGAAGTTTATAGCAATACAATGCTACCTCAAGAAACAAGAAACATCTCAAGTAGACCTAACCTTACACCTAAAGCAATTAGAGAAAGAAGAACAGAAAACCCCCAAAGTTAGCAGAGGAAAGAAGTCATAAAATCAGATCAGAAATAAATGAAAAAGAAATGATGGAAACAGTAGCAAAGACCAATAAAACTAAAAGCTGGTTCTTTGAGAAGATAAACAAAATTGATAAACCATTAGCCAGACTCATCAAGAAAAAAAGGGAGAAGACTCAAATCAATAGAATTAGAAATGAAAAAAAAGTAACTGATACTGTACTAATACAAAGGATCATGAGAGATTACTACAAGCAACTATATGCCAATAAAATTGACAACCTGGAAGAAATGGACAAATTGTTAGAAAAGCACAACCTTCTGAGGCTGAACCAGGAAGAAATAGAAAATATAAACAGACCAGTCACAAGTACTGAAATTGAGACTGTGATTAAAAATCTTCCAACAAACAAAAGCCCAGGACCAGATGGCTTCACAGGAGAATTCTATCAAACATTTAGAGAAGAGCTAACACCTATCCTTCTCAAACTCTTCCAAAATATAGCAGAGGGAGGAACACTCCCAAACTCATTCTACGAGGCCACCATCACCCTGATACAGAAACAAACCAAAGATGTCACAAAAAAAGAAAACTACAGGCCAATATCACTCATGAACATAGATGCAAAAATCTTCAACAAAATGCTAGCAAACAGAATCCAACAGCACATTAAAAGTATCATACACCATGATCAAATGGGGTTTATCCCAGGAATGCAAGGATTTTTCAGTATATGAAAATCAATCAGTGTGATACACCATATCAACAAATTGAAGGATAAAAACAATATGATCATTTCAATAGATGCAGAAAAAGCTTTGGACAAAATTCAACACCGATTTATGATAAAAATCCTCCAGAAAGTAGGCTTAGAGGGAACTTACTTCAAAATAATAAAGAACATACATGACAGACCCACAGCCAACATCGTTGTCAACGGTGAAAAACTGAAACCATTTCCACTAAGATCAGGAACACAATAAGGTGTCGCACTCTGACCACTATTTTCAACATAGTTTTGGAAGTTTTAGCCACAGCAATCAGAGAAGAAAAAGAAATAAAAGGAATCCAAATAAGAAAGGAAGAAGTAAAGCTGTCACTGTCTGCAGATGACATGATACTATACATAGAGAACCCTAAAGAAGCTACCAGAAAACTACTAGAGCTATTCAATGAAGTTGTTTAAGTAGCAGGATACAAAATTAATGCACAGAAATCTTTTGCATTCCTGTACACTAATGATGAAAAATCTGAAAGAGAAATTAAGGAAACACACCCATTCACCATTGCAACAAAAAGAATAAAATACCTAGGAATAAACCTACCTAAGGAGACAGAAGAACTGTATGCAGAAAATTATAAGACACTGGTGAAAGAAATTAAAGATGATACAAACAGATGGAGCGATATACCATGTTCTTGGATTGGAAGAATCAACATTGTGAAAATGACTATACTGCCGAAAGCAATCTACAGAGTCAGTGCAATGCCTATCAAGCTACCAATGGCATTTTTCGCAGAACTAGAACAAAAAATTTCACAATTTGTATGGAAACACAAAAGACCCTGAATAGCCAAAGCAATCTTGTGAAAGAAAAATGGAGCTAGAGGAATCAGGCTCCCTGACTTCAGACTATACTACAGAGCTACAGTAATCAAGACAGTGTGGTATTGGCACAAAAAACAGAAATATAGATCGATGGAACAGGATAGCTCAGAGATAAACCCAGGCACATATGGTCACCTTATTTTTGATAAAGGAGGCAAGAATATGCAGTGGAGAAAAGACAGCCTCTTCAATAAGTGGTGCTGGGAAAACTGGACAGCTACATGTAAAAGAATGAAATTAGAACACTCCTTAACACCATACCCAAAAATAAACTCAAAATGGATTAAAGACCTAAATGTAAGACCAGACACTATAAAACTCTTAGAGGAAAATATAGGCAGAACACTGTATGCCATAAATCACAGCAAGATCCTTTTGGACCCACCTCCTCGAGAAATGGAAATAAGAACAAAAATTAACAAATGGGACCTATTGAAACTTAAAAGCTTTTGCACAGCAAAGGAAACCAAAAACAAGATGAAAAGACAACCCTCAGAATAGGGGAAAATATTTGCAAATGAAGCAACTAACAAAGGATTAATCTCCAAAATTCACAAGCAGCTCATGCAGCTCAATATCAAAAAAACAAAAAACCCAATCCAAAAATGGGCAGAAGACCTAAATAGACATTTCTCCAAAGAAAATATACAGATTGCCAACAAACTCGTGAAAGAATGCTCAACATCATTAATCATTAGAGAAATGCAAATCAAAACTACAATGAGATATCACCTCACACCAGTCAGAATGGCCATCATCAAAAAATCTAGAAACAATAAATGCTGGAGAGGGTGTGGAGAAAAGGGATCCCTCTTGCACTGTTGGTAGGAATGTCAGTTGATACAGCCACTATGGAGAGCAATATGCATGTTCCTTAAAAAATTAATAATAGAACTACCATACAACCCAGCAATCCCACTACTGGGCATATACCCTGAGGCAACCATAATTTAAAAAGAGTCATGTACCACAATGTTCACTGCAGCTCTATTTACAATAACCAGGACATGAGAGCAACCTAAGTGTCCATCAACAGATGAATGGACAAAGAGGATGTGGCACATATATACAATGGAATATTACTTAGCCATAAAAAGAAAATTGAGTTATTTGTAGTGAGGTGGATGGACCTAGAGACTCTCATACAGAGTGAAGTAAGTCAGAAAGAGAAAAACAAATACTGTATGCTAACACATATATATGGAACCTAAGGGGAAAAAAAAAGATTCCGAAGAACTTAGGGGCAGGACAGGAATAAAGACACAGACATAGAGAATGGACTTGAGGACATGAGGAAGGGGAAGGGTAAGCTGGGAAGAAGTGAGAGAGTGGCATGGACTTATATATATTTACCAAAATGTAAATAGCTAGTGGGAAGCAGCCCCATAGCACAGGGAGATCAGCTCAGTGCTTTGTGACCACCTAGGGGGTTGGGATAGGGAGGGTGGGAGGGGGACGCAATTGGGAGGAGATATGGGGATATATGTATATGTATAGCTGATTCACTTTGTTATAAAGCAGAAACTAACACACCATTTTAAAGCAATTATACTCCAATAAAGATGTTAAAAAAAATAAAATAAAGCGAGTGACAATGTGGAAAAAAAAATTCAGTGAGCCATGCACATAATTAGACATTCCTCCTGTCACAGTGAATCTCCTTTGTGAACACTCTGATGCCCCTTGACATGGAGTGCTCAAGCTGGGTGGCTTGTCTTTAAATAATGATCTGCTGACTAATTCACATGAACTTTTCTTGCATTTCTGATGGTTTCAGAGACACTCCTTTTTAACAAGCCGCTTCTGAAGATAAGAGATTCCCCTGTTTCAGATATTGCTTTTCAGTGGAGGGATTTTGGAAATGACAGGTGGAATTTCTTATTTTCACAATGTCTCTCCTTTCATTCCATGCAATGGGGCACAGAGATGGGGTGAATAGGAATGCTAAACATCCTTGATTGCACAGGATATTCCTGCTCAGTAAATAATTGTCCTGCCCAAAATGTAGATAATGTCTGTGGTAACCAGCCTCCAAGATGGCCCCAGATATTCCCCACCTCATGTATATACACATATACAGATGTGTATTCCCATCTCACATTATACCAGGATTGATCTGTGTGATCAACAGAGTATGGAAGAAGAATTCGTACATCACTTCCAGGATTAGGTTATAATATACACTACTTCTTTCTTGGTTGCACATTGTTTCTCTCTCTCTCTCTCTCTCTCTCTCTCACATACCTTGCTCTGGAGGAAGCCAGTTGTCCTGTCATAGGATATTCAGGCTGCGTAAGGTGATGTCCGCAAGTCAAGGAACTAATGTCTGTAGCCAGTAGCTAATAAGGAACTAAGGTCTGCCAAGAGCAATGTGAGTGAGCTGGGAAAACTGTCTTCTGGTCCCAGTGGAGCATTCATATGACTTCCATCCCATCCAACAGCTTTATTTCAATTTCCTGCAAGACCCTGAACAAGAACCAGTTCACGTAAGCCTCTCCCAGAGTCCTGACCCTGAGAAATTTTGAGATAAATGATTCTTTATTTAATCGGATAAATTTTGAGATGATTTGTTATGCAACATTAGATAACTAATACAGTGTCCCTGCTGACAGGTCTGGCGGCAAATATTTTATTTATCTGAAAAATCTCATATATATGGATACTTAGTCTAGTTGTTTTCTGTACAAAACCTAAAATACTGTCTCCTGACAAGTAAAATTTTGATTCTTTTTATGTGATCTGATCTTTAGTATAGCTTAGAAATGATGTCATGTGAAATACTTCATAGTCTACTTTTTTTAACCATGCTGTAATATTTTATAATATATATATATATTATTACACCATATTTTGAAATATTAAATTTTCTGTGTGGTATTTTGGATGAATTATTGGATATTGGCCCATGTTAATTATTAGTCTCCCACATATCCAGTTTAAAACCTTTCTCGTTGATGGTATAAATTGCCATGGATTGGATATTTAAAAATTAATTGAATCACTGGCAGGACAGGAAAAAGTTAGAGTATGAAACTATCCCACTTCATATAGACCTGAAATTCATCTCTTTAGTGTTCAATAAACGGTTGACAAATATCACCTGTGTTTGAAAAATCTCTTTTACTTATTTATCCTATTGAAATATTCAGGTATCACTTCATATGTAGTTGATAACCACATTGATTAAAATTATATTCATGGAGATAACAGTGGAAAATTTTCCTATATTTATAGTAACTTTTCATATCAGAACCATGAAGGGAGACACAATAATCTGTCTCAATATTTCCCTCTGTGGCTCAGAAATGTAAAAATTTACATGGCCTGTTTTTGTGGATGATGTTCAACTTCACTTTTACTCTTTGGATCGATCTTGTCCCTGGCTGATTCTAGGGAAAGAAGGGATATGAGAGGTTTTTGAAAATTAAAAAAGAAAAGTCAAAATAAAGTAAAAAATAATTGATATAATGAGTTACAGTAAAGATTCTATGAATAATTATATATAACAAGATAATCATCCATCAGCATTGGCCAGTAATGTGTAATCAGGAAAAGGCTGATAATTTTAAGTTTTATCCTGACATACTTGGTCCTATGTATGAATTCTGATTTTATGATACTCACACACAGAATTTAAGTCCTGAATGATTTGGGGGCTGTAGGATTAAAGTACTTGGTCTTCTACAACAACATCAGTTTACTGAATACTTTGCGTCAGGTGCTGTTGTAAGCACTGGAGACAGTGACAATGAACAAAGACCAAAAAAGTCCCTGTCCTCATTATTGTATCTAGTGTGATAAGACAGTCAATACATAAATGAACAGTGTCTCCCCAAAATTCACATCTATCTGGAACCTTGAGATGTGACCTTATTTGGAAAATAGGGTCTTTGCAGATGTAATTAAGTAAAGATAAGATCACACTGGATTAAAGTTGGCCCTAAAGCCAGTGATGTGTGTCCTTAGAAGAAGAGTAGAGGACACACAGAGAGAGACAGAGAGAAGGGATGAGATGAAGATGGAGAGAGGCTGGTGTGTTTCATGCACGGGAGTGCTGCTAGTTTAAACAGAGTAATAGAAAGGCATGAATGATGAAGTAACATTGAGTGAAATCATTAGTTCGTCTTCTTCCTAAGTCTGGGCATTACACATTCAACTCTGTGTTAAGACCCTTTTCTTCCATCGGTAGCCAGGGCAATTTGAGGTGATAGTAGGAAATACAGATCTCTTATCTACTGTCTGGGCTTCTAGTCATCTCAGTTATACAGAATGCAAGAGAAAATATAAATTGGTTACAAAATTTGTAATACTTAAAAATTGTTACCAAAGATGACATATACTTTTATTTCAAAAGATATTTAGTCTGATACAATGGAATTATTTGCTAGTTTAACAAATTTTGTGAGCTTGTACATGGTATTAAAGAAAACAACCTAGAGACTAGAGGCAGAGCCTGTGCAAAGCTGATCTAGTGAGAGGAGATAATGGATAACAAGGATACATAGAGACAGTGATAAAGTACCTACTGCCTGTTCAGTGCAGACACAGGCACAGATAACTATATGCATCCAGGTAGGACCTGAGAACTACACTTGATTAAAGTTATATATAAAAGTTTTTTATATATTGGGGTGGTCAAAAAGTTCGTTCGGGTTTTTCTGTAACATATCTTTACACTGGTTGATTCACTCTTTATTTCCTCCTTACTTTCTTCATTCATTCAAAAAATCCCTGGCAAATCAATTGTCTAATATATATTACCTTACAATACGTAAGCTTATGGTTTTACGGTCATGGGCTTACAGGATTAGAGTTATACATTAGAGGTTAGTATACTATAATATGTTCTTTATTATTTAAAGTACCATGAGATAAGAAAAAAGAGAGTAATCAATGTAGTCTGTATTGTTCTTGGAAGGTATCACAAGGCACTGATATTTGATCTGAATATCTCAGGATATGTGACCTAGCCTGTAGGACTGGGTATACGCAAATTAAAAAAAAAAAAACACACACAAGAAAATACAGGGATTCAAATAATTCTATGGTGTATTTTAAAAACAGAAAGTTTCTCTGATTAACTGGAACAGTTGTTCTCAATTCTGGCTGTACATTTTAATTTCCAGGGGTTCATTTAAAAGAAATCTATGCCCTGTCCTACTAGTGACCAACTAAAGTGGGATGCGGGATCTCAGCTGACGGGCCCTGAGTATGTTTATTTTTTAAAGCTCTCTAGGTGATGTGAATGTGATGTCACCACTGAAAATCACTGCCTAGAAGGCAGTCTAAACTGGAGTATTCGTGGAAGTTGATGTGTAAAGCTAGGTTGAGGGTGGGTGGTGAATAACCTGGTGTCTCTTAATAAGGCATTTGGATGTGATGTTCACACTCATAAACCTAGATCATCAAATAAATTACTTATATTGATACTTCTAATTCAGTTGTAAAATAATTATTTGCATAAAATCAGTAAGAATCAGTTATCAAAAAATTTCACTTGTGTTAAATTTCTCATTCCTTTATGGTAGTATTTTCTCAAATAGGAGTCTGGGGGCATATGCAGTCCTTGATTTACCTCGAGATTTGTTTTCTACTTTTGTTCTTTCATTTTAGGTATAATTTCAAAACATGTACATTTTTTATCATCTGGATGACTATGCTGTAAATAAATATTACATCATTGTCTGTAGGTAGAATCATATTGGAACCAAGTAGAACTACTTCAGTTATCGGGACTAATATGAAACGAAAAGAGGCAGATGTACAAAGATTCATTAAAGGCCAAGCGGCGCAGAAGAGCATAACATAGAAAAACAGGTTTTATGTCGTTCAAAGAGAGATGAAAGGTGGAAAACAGAGGCATCACACAGTCAAACATAGATTAAGGCATGGAGAACCCCAAATAATCTGTGCTGCTAGCAGTCAACTGCATGTTCACGTCGTGAGCAATGTGAGTTAAAGTGACATCTTAGTCACGTTAACTTGAGCTCAATTTTGTATTTTTCTTTGCATATATTCTTACTTACTTTGTTTTTATGGTATTTAAAAGCTATGGCATGCAGTATGACTAATTTTATATAGTATATTTTAAAAATGAATATGCCAGCACTCACTTTTCAGAAAACATACATACACATATATATAGTAGAAATAAATCTATTTGAAGGTAATTTTAAATATATGTAACAGGTTTTAAATTTTTTTAAACATATGTAACAGGTTTTTGAAACATTGCTTTAGAGATAGGGAACTAGAATGGAAGTAACACAGAAGATGAAATTGAAGATTCTGAATAGTAATCCAGCTCCATCATTTGTTAGTTTTGTAAACTTTGTAAAACACTTAAGTTCTATGAGCCTTGGCATTTTGGTCTGCAATATGAGATAAAGTATACATTTCTTGCAGGGTTATACCTATGATTTTGTGACCATTAAATGAGATCACTTACATTAAAGGGGCCAAAAATTAGTAGATTTTAGATAAACATTACTGGCTTCCTGATGATGGAAAAACGATATGATGGTTGGGGCAAATCTTATAAGTACTGTGAAATGATTTGAAATAACGCTCTGTGTGTGTGTGTGTGTGTGTGTGTGTGTGTGTGTGCGTGCATGTGTGTGCATGTGTATGTGAGAGAGAGAGAGAGAATGTTCAATGTGGTGGCAAAATGGCATGCTAGGAAAGCTTCCAAAGCCTTAAAGCACTTACGTTCTGTAATCTACAGCCTATTAATCTCCTGACAATACCAAGAAGAAGAAATGAGGGGGTTAGTGATTGACTGGGGAATACTCAGGCAAGAGGGCCCTGTGCTGAGGCCAAAGCCTGCAAGTGGCTTTCGTCTTAATAACTTTCCATTACAAACACTTCCTTTGGCACCAGTGAAACAAGGTTTGATTTATTTTTGATGTATCTTCTCCACTTCGGAACTCTATTGGTTTCAAAGCTGTTGCTGCAGCAACACCTGAAGTGATTTTTATCACTGCCATAAAAACATTAAATGATTTCAGGTGCCAGAGACATTTTTTTTCAGGTTCTGCTGTTTGATAAGTGAAGTCAGTTGTTAAAAAATGTTTTTCAGCTGCTTTAACTTTTGAAATGCCCCTAGAAAATCTATATTCTGTACCCAACAGGATGTCTCATGCTTTGTAAATGTGGGTAAACACAGACTGAGATTTGTGAGTGATGTGTGATATTCTACATAGAATAAGCAAAATGTGGTTATTGTTTGTTTGTTGTTATTTGTTTGGTTTTGGTTATTTTTTGGTTGGCTTTCATGTGATTTTAGTAGAGTCTGTTGGTAAGGAGGTTGTGGGAAGATCACATGTGTTCTCTTTTTTTTACTCCCAGCTTAGAGAATTAAAGGCTAATTTTAAAAGTACATCCCTCAGTCATTAGGCAATTATAACTAAACCAGCTAGGCAGAGGAGTTTTATTTGAGTCTAATTTTAACGTCCTCTGGCACTGCTTGTTCAGTGTCCTACTGAGGTGGATTATAGTGTCTTTCCAAGTCAGGTCACCTTCTAGAGAGTGATAGTACAAATGAGTGTCAAAGGTGTATAGTTAGAGAAAATTATCCATATAAGGACCACACAAGAACTGCTGCAGTCACCTCTGAGCTCATTGTAGGCTCAGACTTAAGACATTGAGGGCTGTTATTTAAAGGGTATGTCTAGAATGCAATGAAATAATCAACTTTGTGGTAATAGCAGCTTTCTCAGAAACTGACTTATCTACTCCTTTAACACATAAATGTTAGTCTGAAGTCTGCAGGCTTCCACAGATAACTATCATTATTTCTTAATATTCCAATAATTTTAAGAGGGAAAATAAAGTGAGTAAATGAAAATTATATTATAGTCCATACACATACCTAGATCTTATTATTTTCTGCTCTCAAATTTCCAAATCCAAAAGGTAACCAATATAAACAAAATCTGTGTAGCTTTGATATCTTGGTTCATCAATTTTGGAGTAATTCCTTGAAAATTTGTGTGGAAGTATTGCAGGGTCCATTGTGTGTGTGTGTGTGTGTGTGTGAGTGTGTGATAAAACACCTGGAAATTTGACCAGTCATGTATGTGTGCATATAAGAGGATAATGTGGGCAAAATGTTAGAAATAGAAACTGTCCTAGGAAATACAAACTTTAAGATAACTAGAGTTCTAATAATAGCTGAGCATATTTTAATGTGCTTATACGTAGCTCCTGAGAGTTTGGAAATTAATCATACAGGGATGCTTTCCGTTTCTATATGCAGTAAAGCCACAGTTCCTTCCCATCTTTTATTTTGTTCTCCTCCTAGAGCGTGAAAGAAAAAAAATTGACCTGGCTTCTATTATTTAAGTGATTTCTTTTTTCAAGGAGCCGTTGAGCACATGGCAAAAATATGCCAAAAAGTGTTAGGTTTACAGAAACAACCACAGGGACTTCCCTGGTGGTGCAGGGGTTAAGAATTATTCTGCCAATGCAGGGGACACGGGTTCGAACCCTGGTCCAGGAAGATCCCACATGCCGCGGAGCAACTAAGCCCATGTGCCACAACTACTGAGCCTGCACTCTAGAGCCCACGAGCCACAACTACTGAAGCCCATGTGCCTAGAGCCCGTGCTCTGCAACAAGAGAAACCACCGCAATGAGAAGCCCGCGTACTGCAACAAAGAGTAGCCCCCGCTCACTGCAACTAGAGAAAGCCCATGTGCAGCAATGAAGACCCAATGCAGCCAAAAAATAAATAAATTTATATTAAAAAAAATAAAGAAACAACTACAATGAAACCAATCAGATCAAATCATAAAGGGATAAGGGCTTTATTTTCCACAGAAAAATTGTGTCAACTTTTAAAAAATTTTAGTGTTCTTAAAATACTTATTATAGAGTTAGAAAGAGATACATGTCTTCTACATCAGTGGACACATACCTATAAAATGCCAAGAGAGATTTTGCTATCCAAATTTCCAATGAATATCTGAGGAAGAATGGTTGGGTACTGTAGAGAGAGGGTTTGAGAGACATCTCTTAATTCATTCCTTCCTAATGGAAACGCTGACCTGATACACTATGCTATGCTGAAATGGAATGCATCCTATTATCAGAGCTCCTTTCTAAAGTGGCTGTAGCATTTTCAGCTCAGTACCCTGGGAATTATAATTTTTCATTGACCTCTTTTGATGATATGGGTGTTTGCAAGACATGGGGGATGCAAAAAATAGAAGAAATAAGTAATGAATACGAAAATTTAAATCACTATTCGAAACAGTACAAAGCAAACTAAACACTGCAGGATATTTAATCAATAATATGTAAGATAACTTGCAATATTCTCTCAGAGTGCAAAATGAAGGCGCAAAAGGAAAAATGGTACTGAGGTAAGTTAGTTACCTAAATTGTAAAGTAGAAGGAAAAGTTCATATTTTTAAAGTAACCATAACGATAAGAACAGAAGAAAAAATTAGAATTGTATTAGAATGAAATTCCACAGTTGAAAGTTGAAATGAACCAGAATAAAGCAGGAAAAATAATTAATTAAAAGAAACACATAATGAAGTGATATTTTAAAATTTTATGAATAAAGTTTAATCCCATAGGAATTCAGGACTTCTGAAAAGTTGAAAACAAAAGCTCACATGTTAAAGTGCAAAAATTAGGTTGAGATCAACATATTCAATGACATTAAATGCCTTCAGAGAAGGGCGTAATGGCTACAAAATTCTGAGAAAAAAATACTGTCAACAATAATTCCATGCCAAGTCTAATTGTCATTATTCTTAGTCATAATGAAAAAGAAAATATATGCATACATACATAAAGTTAAATAAATGAAGATGTTCTGAAGCAAACACTAAGATATATACTCGCCATATATTTTTTTTTTGGAAAAAAAAAGGTGCTCTAGTTATCTATTTTTGTGTTGCAAATTAGTGGATTAAAATGGATTAGAAGGTCTTGGCTGGGTGGTCACCACTTGGAGGTCTTTTATGCAGTTGTAATTAAGTGTCAGCAGAGTATAACATACCTCAGCTAGGTGTCCAAAATGGCTCATTGATATGATTGGCAGTTTATGCTTCCTGTCAGTTCTAGGCTCACCTGGACTGTCAATCAGAGCAGCTACACATGACTTCATTAGGTGGCTTGGGCTTCTTGCAGCCCAGTATCTTGGTTTGAAGTGGGGACATTCCCAGATGAGGCATTCAGAGAACCAACCTTCTAAGAGACTAAGGCAGAAGCAATAAGGCTTTTTTTAAACTGGCCTTGGAAGTCATCCAGCATCATTTTAACCATTCAGAAGTCAAAAAAGTCATTTTAAAAAAACCCCACGCACCCCAATGTTCATAGCAGCATTATTTACGGTTGCCAAGATATGGAAGCAACCTAAGTGTCCATCAACAGATGAATGGATAGAGAAGATGTGGTGTATATGTAAAATGGAATACTACTCAGCCATAAAAAGAATGAAAAGTTGCCATTTGCAGCAACATGGATGGACTTGGAGGACAATATGTTAAGTGAAATAAGTCAGAATGACAAACACTATAAGCTATCACTTATATGTGGAATCTAAAAAATACGACAAACTAATTAATATAACAAAAAAGAAGCAAACCCACAGATACAGAGAACAAAATAGTGGTTACCAGTGAGCAGGGGAGGGACAACAGAGGGGTGGGTGAGTGGAAGGCACAAACTATTGAGTATAAGGTAGGCTCAAGGATGTATTTTACAACATGGGGAATATAGCCAACATTCTGTAATAACTATAAATGTAAAGTAACCTTTAAAGTGCATAAAAATTTTTTTAAAAAAGAAAATAAATTAAATCCTATTTATCCATGTGTAAAATACCAAAGAATTTGAAACCAATTTTAATCCACACAGTATCTCATTACTCAGGCTAATTGAGAGATGACTGAATGTCACCATACATAAATTAAAACAAAGCAACTGTTAAGCGCAAAGATTTGGAGTCAAAAAGGAAATTAAGGCAATAATCATAGATTGTTTAGGGAAGAGCAACCATGTCAACAGTACATCTCAAAACTTGCAGAGGTTGCTAAAACAGTACACAAGGAAAAATATAGATGAATAGCTTTAATTTATTTCATTTTTCAATCAAGAATAAAATTAAATAAAGCAAATAAACAAGTGGGACTACATCAAACTAAAAATTTTCTGCACAGCAAAGGAAACAGTCAACAAAATGAAAAGGCAACCTATGGAATGGGAGAAAATATTTGCAAATCTGATAAGAGGTCAGTATCCAAGATAAGAAATGTGTACAACTCAGAAAAAAAAAATACAAATAACCCAATTAAAATAGCCAACAGGCACATGAAAAAATGCTTAACATCGCTAATCATTAGGGAAATGCAAATCCAAACCACAGTAAGATACCACCTCACACACGTTAGAATGGCTATCATCAAAAAGTCAAAAGATAACTAGGGTTTGTGAGGCTGTAGAGAAAAGGGAGCCTAGAACCTTGTACACCATTGGTGGGAATGTAAATTGGACAGCCATTATGTAAAACAGTATGGAGATTCTTTTAAAAATTAAAAATACAACTACCATTTGATCCAGCTATCTCACATCTGTGTATATATCTGAAGGAAATAAAATCGGTATCTGAAAGAGATATCTGCAGTCCCATGTTTATTGCAGCATTATTCACAGTAGCCTGTCAATGGACAGGTGAATGGATAAAGGAGATGTGACATATATGAAAATACAATAGAAAACTATTCAGCCATTGAGAAAGAAGGGAATCCTGCCATTTGTGACAATACAGAGAAACCTGGAATACATTAGCTTGGGTGAAATAAGCCAGACACAGAAAGACAAATACTGCATGATCTAATTATATGTGAAACCACGCACACATAAAAAAAAGTCAAACTTATAATAACAGAGTAGAATGGGGTTACCAGGGGCTGGAGAGTGGGGAAATATTAGTCAAAAGGTACAAACTTTCAGTCATAAGATGAATAAGTTCTGGAGACCTAATGCACAACATGACTATAGTTAATAATAATGTATTAATACTTGAGATTTGCTAAGAGAGTAGATTCCAAGTGTTCTTGCCAAAAAAAAAAAAAAGAGAGAAAGTGTAACTATGTGAGGTAATGGATATGTTAATTAGCTTGATTGTGGTCATTATTTCATGATGTATACATGTATCAAAACATTAGATTGAACAAGGTAAATATATACAATTTTTATTTGTCAATCATACCTCAGTAAAACTGGAGAAAAAAGAGAAATAGAAAAGTCTCTTTCAAAATCAAAATCCAAAGAAAAGAAAATTATCCCTGAAAAATATCTCCAGTTCTGGATGGTTTTACTGGTCTCTTCATTTCTTTCACACCTTCATTTCCTGCCATATAGATTGTTCCAGGGCAAAAGTATTACAAAAATCTCCAATATCACAAGTATACCAAATTCTGATAAACTTAAGATGAAATATTACTTATAAAGATATATGTAAATATTTTCAGTAAAATAATGAAAATCAAGTCCAGCACAAAAGAACCATCGTCACTGGTTAAGAGTGTAAATTAATTTGGAATATACAACATAAACCTTAAACATGTTTTTCTTTATAATGCAGTTTCTCCATTTGGAACTTTAAGGAACTAATCAGAGATGCCCTTAATTATTAATAAAAGCGTTTTTATCACATATTTATAATAATTACAATAAGTTAGTGATAAATTAGAGAAAATCAAGATATCCCATAGGGTATTTCTCACATTGTCTACAATGAGCCTGTTTTGATTGGAAACATTAGAAATAATTAGACAAATCATATATTAGAAAATATGTATTTTTTTATAATTAGGAAAACATTAAAATATTTTCAGTTTCAGTTACAATAACTTTATACTCAAGGGGAAATAATGATAATAGGGAGAAGATGGGAATTATCTCCTAATTATAGTACATTAATTGTAGACTTATTTTGGTGTTCCTGGAAAAAACATACACTATTTCTAAAAGATAAAGCTACTAACTGACTATAGGCTACTTTAGCTATTTGGAGCAAAAATAAACTGATACAGTGGCTATTTGTCAAATAAGCCTTGAACTTTCCCCACTCTGCTCTTTGCTCAAACTGTACATTTTCCTGCTCATATCTACTCATCAAAATTGTACCTATTCTTGTATTCACAAAACACTTTGCACTACTTACATGGATTTCTGGTATACTGCTCTAGATTTTAGCTGTTGGTGTACATGTTTCGCTTCACTTTCTGACTCTTAGAAGACAAGCAGCCTATTCTGTTCATCACTGTGTCTGGCATAGGAACATAGAGCGCAGTGCCTGGCATTTACAAAGTGCTTGATAAATATGTGACAAATAAATAAATGTTGACTAAATTGGGTCTCTTGTCAGGATCTTGGCTTTTTTTATTATTATTATTCCAGTTTTCTAGTCTTCAGAGAACTCAGTAATTCAGTGAAAGGACTAGAATTTGCAGTGAAAAGATTAGAATTTCTGGGGATATGAGCCTGTCACAGATATTGCTAAATCATACGGTACACCATACATAGATGCTGTACTTATATGTACTTTGTTTTTCCCCTTATTTGTCTATTTCCCATCAGTTCCATTTCTGCCATGCTGGGTTCAACGCTGTGCTGCAGGGGCTGGAATTCTGCATAATCTGTTTTTCCTAGACTCCCAATTACGTTCTGCCAGTGGGAGTCACTGGCAAGAAATTGAAATTGTGGAGGGAAAAATTATTTTCCTGTTATTTTTCTGTTTTAACAACAGTTCTGACAGGACTAGCCTACTAAGCCTAGCAGCGGGAGGCTTAGGAATCCAGCAGTGTTTAGGGCTATGCTAGTAGTGCCGGCTAGCTGTGGGCTTCCGGTGGCTTTGGTGATTCTGGCAGAAGCACTGGTAGTTTCCTCAGGTGCATGGCAGAATATTCTTATTCTGAATATTGTCACTAGGTCAATGTAGAAACTTGTCTTAGTTTGTTTGGTCTGCTCTGACAAAATACCATAGACCAGGTGGCTTATAAACAACATAGATTTATTCCTTACAGTTCTAGAGGCTGGGAAGATCAAGGCACTGGCTGATTCTGTGTCCCGTGAGGGTTTGCTTCCTGGTTCATAGATGGCTGTCTTTTCCCCATGTCCTCACATGGCTGAACAGGTGAAGGAGCTCTCTGTGTTCCCTTTTATAAGGGCACCAACTCATCACCTGCCACAGATCTCACCTCCAAATACCATCATATGGGGGATTAGGCTTCAACATATGACTTTTGGGGTGACATAGGCATTCAGTCTATAGCAAAACCAAGATCTGGGATGTCAAAAAGTAGGCAATGTGAAGAAAAATTAATGATGACCCACGCATATTTAGTTAATGCAATATTGTCATTTATTTCCATCAACAGGCTAAGTAGGAAGTGATGTAGTGGATCTGAGGAGAGGTGACAAGTATACACTACTTAATTGGAGTCAGTGAGTCTCTCTTTCTCCATCTCAGCCACCACTGGCTCATAGTTGGTATGTCTCTGACCTTTGACAGCAAGATATCTTCCTGTCTGCGCAAGAAAGTTGCAGTTGCCTCACAGCACACTGTGTGGTCCATAAACAGAATGGATCAATGTTTTCCAGAGATACGTGGGGAGATCAGTGCTCAGAGACAAACTGGGCTTTCATGCTGAAATTATTATTCGAGAGTTGGGAGTATATTAGGCAAGGGTATTAGCAGACATGGATGCCTCAATAGACTTTCTCTCAAACACACACAGCATGTTTACAATGATGGTTTTTTTTTGGGGGGGGTGGTAAAGACATATTTTTTCAGAAAATAATCCTCAAAAACATGTTCAAAAACAAGTTTCACATAAATATATGTGTAACATTTCTTAATAAGAACGTGTTTACAATTTGGCAAAGCTGGGCAAAAATGCTTTATCAAAACAAGTTTATTTTTGGTATTTTACATACTGCAAATATTTTACATACTGTACACATCACAGGATGGTTCCCACAACAGAGTATAGCTCCAGTAGTGTCACTGGTGAGTGGTTTCTCTCAAGGCCATCTCCTCTCTTTCATTTTCCTCCCATCAGAAATGTTGAGATCTGCTTTCTGTAGTTACAGGTCTCTGGGCTACCTCTCAGCCCATTTACTCTTTTAGTCCTTCCATCATTTTTTATACCTAAATCTTTATATTAAGTTCTCTGTGCTGTTTGACCTTAGAGTGGTCCTTCCCTCGTTCCCTCCCTGCCGCCCTCCCTCCCTGCTTCCTTCCCTCCCTCCCTCCTTCCTTCTTTCCTTCCTTTCAGTTTTTTTTAATTGAACTATGACACATATATGTATTAGTAGCAAATATCTCAAAGATTTAAAATTCTTCTTGGTGATAACATTTAGGAAATAAGGAAAAGCAAGTTAATACAATGAAATGATTCAAGAGTTTGATTGACAATAGATTGAATGTATTGAACTATTATTTGAGACATTCCCATCCATTAGGTACTGAGATGAGCATCTGGCATAAACTTTACCATACCTCTATGGTGATGGTACTCATAGAATGCATATTTTATATATATTGATACTGAGAAATAAATAGACTAAGGAAGTTCCCCTAAGTCACATAGTTGGAGAGTTACATAACCAAGACTCAAGTCATGTGTATGCATCTTCATTAATTGATACTCATAAATATTAATATGCAGTAAACATGAATAGTTATTGATAAACTCATATTTATTAGTTAATAAATATTTATTAAATGCCTATTGTCAGACACCAGGTTTGTTTCTATTACAGCCCTGATGAAATTGAAGAAAAAAATCTGAATACAGCACCCAAACCCTTAGAAACAGTCTTATACTACCTTTTATAGTTAGTATGGCAAAGCAAAGGCATAGTTAGCTGCTCTTACCTCATTCCTGTTCTGATAGTAATATATTTTTCAGAAATTTATTAGATGTATAAAAAAAATTATCAGACTAGCATTCCTTAAACACAACTGTGGGCATGTCATATTTGATTGTCCATTGGCGATACTGTATGTTTAGAGTTTTATTTCATTATGGTGTTAGTTCCCAAAGGGCGTGGTGGTTCCTGTTAACACTTTCAGAGGATCTGCAATGTCAAAATTATTTTTATAGTAATATTATGACATTATGTTACCTTTTCTCTGTGCCTTTTTCACTGTGTGATAATTTCATTGATGGTGTAACAACAGTGGTGGAAAAAACTACTGGTAAAGTAGCTCAAAACAAGGCAGTAGCCCTCAAATGTACTAATATCATTATATTCTTCATCACCATAAACTTGCTATAAAGAAATTAAAAACTCAGTTTCACTTAAGATTGTCCTTGAAGATTTAATAAGAAAAATTAATTTTATTAAATCTCAATGTTGGTGTACATGCCTTTTTAATATTTTGTGTGACAGAGAAATATGTGTAAATCATTTCTACTGTGTAACGAAGTATGATGACTAATCAAGGAAAAGCACTTGTGCAATTGTGCTACTAGCTGATCTAGCTGCTTTTTTCACAAAAAAATTGTTTTTACTTGAAAAAAGAAACTAACAGACAACCTGTGGTTAACCAGACTTGAGTATTTGGCATACGTTTTCTCAACAATGAACAGAGTCTGTAACTTCAAGGAAAATGACAGTATTTTTTTCAATGACAAAATTTGGGCCTTCAAGTGAAAATTAAAATTTTGGAAAACTTGTATTTGTCCCTGCATGCTTAAAAGCTTCCAGATACTTAAATACTTTACAAATAAGGTTGACCGTAATATTAAAAATATGGCTTTTTGTTGCTGCATAATGAAACGTGTCAAACATTTAGAAGATCTGCATAACTCAGTTAACCAATATTTCTAAAATAATCAATGCCTGGTGTTACCAAAATCATGCACGAATAAAAGATCCATGTAAAATTCAAGACAGATCAATCAATTTTATGGAGGAAAATGTACACACTGTTTTAGATTGCTGAATTTGCTGTGGTATCAATTATCATGTTTCCTCAATTTTCACATCTCTTAAGTATCTGTGAGGCTGGTTTCTGTTTTTGTCTCAACTAAGACAACGTACAGCTACAGACTGAATGTAGAAGCAGATAGGAGAAAGCTACTGTCTTCTATTAAGCCAGTCATTACAGATATTTGAAAATATTTACTACAGTGCCATTCTTCTCACTAAAGGTTTTCTTTGAGAAATAATTATTTTTAAAAACAATATTTATGCAAATGTTAATAAGTTTATTATTTTATCAGTAAATATTTCCCTCAGTGTTAATTTCTAGTATGATAAATATAATAGATATAGCCCACATGAACACCATCTCCTTATAGTCCTCAATAATTTTTAAACAGTTTAAAGGGGTGTTATTTTACAACCTCAGGAGTTCCCTGGGTGAAGTCTGAAACTGGCCCCTGTACACAGAGGGCAAGGAGAGACTTGAGGAAGAGGCAGACCACTCCAGGTTGGTAGATGGCAGATTTAACAAGCAAGGGAACTTACATATGAGGCCTGTCTTAGGTCCTACAAGTAGATCTCTGCACCTCAGGCCAGAATCTTAAAGTTTATTTAGAGGCCTGACCAGGGTTCAATCACATATTCAGTCCAGATGGTCGCAATAACACCCTACTTTCTCAAAGCTATGTCCTTGAAGCAGCTCCTAGTGTGGGAATGGTGGGTGGAATGCACATTCCAAAGACAAGGGAGCGGGTGAGGAGCCTCCAGTTGCCCAGGTCCAGCTTGCAGTCAGTTGGCAGTCACATCCTCTTGATGACTTCCTCTAACAAGGGTCCCGAGAGCAAAAGTTCTGAGAATTGCTTCACTAAGCATTTATTAATAAAGTTATTAGTAGATTATAGAGTTAACATTTGCCAGAATTAGAAGTTTCCCTCAGTTTAGTTAGTGTAGTTATTCTTGGGAGAGAACACTCCTCTTCTATGTGTCTTTGCTAAATAATGGAGCCGTAGAACCTCTTTCTGCAGGTAGAATGAAATAGAGTAGAGTGTCTGATAGAGTGTCAGGTAGAGTGTCTGATGTTTGCTTATTGAAAACTAGCACGTATAATAAGTTTCACATGGCTTCAAGGAATGGGTAACATCTAAATTAGGAATTCTTTTGTCCTGTGGAGCTTGGACCTAGCTCTAGTTAGGCTCACCCTCTAGCCCTTGGCTATTTCTACTTTCCTATATTTATCCCTTTCACCTATTTCTTTTTAATTTTATTTGCAGCAGCGTTCTCTCTCCTTCTTTCTTCCTTCCCTCCTTTCCCCTATTCTACCCCTGCCCTTCCTTTCCTAACCTTATTGAAATACTGGTGGAACCATTTTATAATGGCTTATGTATATGATCAGACTTTTAGGTAACATTGGCTCTTTGAGAATATTTTTAATTGTATTATCTCCAGATTATCTTCAGTTTTAACCAGTCCCATTTAATGGTGGAACAGACAACCCAATTTGAAATAACTATATCATATAGTACGTGTTTGACAGGAAAATCACATAGTAGACTCCCTGATGTAGACAGTCAAGAGATAAGAATACTCTTCTAAGCATAATTTATAATAGGGCAATATACAATTAGAGATTAGTTTAAAAATGCATTTGTGTAATGTGATTCATTGTGACAATTAAAAATCTTTATATTCAATGAATACCCAAGACTTAATGTAATATTTGCATGACATGCAAGTGACAAAATGGTATGAATATTCAGAATATATATGCATACATAAAAAGGCACTAAAAGTGAAGAAAATATACTAAACTGTGCTGATCTAGGGTTTGAATATTTACAAATGTTATAAATCTGTCACTTTTGAAATCTGAGTGAAAACTGATAATGAATAAGGTACATTGCAGAATATTTCACTGCCCAGTTGGCTCTGAGGCAGTGTTCTAATCTGAAACAAAAACGGGGAATCTACTTTCCCATTTTTACTATTGAGTCTGTCAGAGTTCTAAACTTACCTTGTACAAGCTATAATTATTTTTCCAAGAAGCCCCATCTTTATTTAATGGGAAATAATACTTCAAATCACAATCTTCAAATTACAAATGCTCATTGCTATGTGTGGTCATTGTTTATAATTCTTTGTATATCATCTGCTCTTTTTGCCTAAAGATAGAAATGATTTTTTTGCCTTTAATATCCAGGAGTTTTTCTGTTAACAGTACCTTGTTCCTTCTAAATTTTTATTTTCAGATACAGAGTGTGATTTTTCAGTATTCACTTTCAAATCTTTAGTATTTCAGGAAAGTCTATTTTTTAATTATGATTTTTAGTATTCACTCTGGTCCTTGCTTTGAATCTCTTCTTTAGGGTCTCCTTTTATCTCCATGTTGTCTATATTCAATATTTCACTTTCTTTCATCTCTGTATTTTTGATTTTTTTTTAACATCTTTATTGAAGTATAATTGCCTTACAATGGTGTGTTAGCTTCTGCTTTATAACAAAGTGAATCAGTTATACATATACAATATGTTCCCATTTCTCTTCCCTCTTGCATCTCCCTCCCTCCCACCCTCCCCATCCCACCCCTCTAGGTGGCAAAAAGCACCGAGCTGATCTCCCTGTGCTACGCGGCTGCTTCCCACTAGTTATCTATATTACATTTGGTAGTGTATATATGTCCATGACACTCTCTTACCCTGTCACATCTCACCCCACCCCCTCCCCATGTCCTCAAGTCCATTCTCTAGAAGGTCTGTGTCTTTATTTCCGTCTTGCCACTAGGTTCTTCATGGCCTTTTTTTTTTTTTTTCCTTAGATTCCGTATATATGTGTTAGCATACTATATTTGTTTTTCTCTTTCTGACTTACTTCACTCTGTATGACAGACTCTAACTCCATCCACCTCATTACAAATACCTCCATTTCATTTCTTTTTATGGCTGAGTAATATTCCATTGTATATATGTGCCACATCTTCTTTATCCATTCATCTGTCGATGGACATTTAGGTTGCTTCCATGTCCTGGCTATTGTAAATAGAGCTGCAATGAACATTTTGGTACATGACTCTTTTTGACCTATGGTTTTCTCAGGGTATATGCCCAGTAGTGGGATTGCTGGGTCGTATGGTAGTTCTATTTGTAGTTTTTTAAGGAACCTCCATACTGTTCTCCATAGTGGCTGTATCAATTTACATTCCCACCAACAGTGCAAGAGGGTTCCCTTTCCTCCACACCCTCTCCAGCATTTATTGTTTCTAGATTTTTTGATGATGGCCATTCTGACCGGTGTGAAATGATATCTCATTGTAGTTTTGATTTGCATTTCTCTAATGATTAATGATGTTGAGCATTCTTTCATGTGTCTGTAGGCCATCTGTATATCTTCTTTGGAGAAATGTCTATTTAGGTCTTCTGCCCATTTTTGGATTGGGTTGTTCGTTTTTTTGTTATTGAGCTGCATGAGCTGCTTGTAAATCTTGGAGATTAATCCTTTGTCAGTTGCTTCATTTGCAAATATTCTCTCCCATTCTGATGGTTGTCTTTTGGTCTTGTTTATGGTTTCCTTTGCTGTGCAAAAGCTTTTAAGTTTCATTAGGTCCCATTTGTTTATTTGTGTTCTTATTTCCATTTCTCTGGGAGCTGGGTCAAAAAGAATCTTGCTGTGATGTATGTCATAGAGTGTTCTGCCTATGTTCTCCTCTAAGAGTTTGATAGTGTCTGCCCTTACACTTAGGTCTTTAATCCATTTGGAGTTTATTTTTGTGCATGGTGTCAGGGAGTGTTCTAATTTCATACTTTTACATGTACCTGTCCAGTTTTCCCAGCACCACTTATTGAAGAGGCTGTCTTTTCTCCACTGTATATGCTTGCCTCCTTTATCAAAGATAAGGTGACCATACGTGTGTGGGTTTATCTCTGGGCTTTCTATCCTGTTCCATTGATCTATATTTCTGTTTTTGTGCCAGTACCAAACTGTCTTGATTACTGAAGCTTTGTAATATAGTCTGAAGTCAGGGAGCCTGATTCCCCCAGCTCCATTTTTCGTTCTCAAGATTGCTTTGGCTATTCGGGGTCTTTTGTGTTTCCATACAAATTGTGAAATTTTTTGTTCTAGTTCTGTGAAAAATGCCAGTGGTAGTTTGATAGGGATTGCATTGAATCTGTAGATTGCTTTGGGTAGTAGAGTCATTTTCACAATGTTGATTCTTCCAATCCATGAACATGGTATATCTCTCCATCTATTTGTATCATCTTTAATTTCTTTCATCAGTGTCTTATAATTTTCTGCATACAGGTCTTTTGTCTCCTTAGGTAGGTTTATTCCTAGATATTTTATTCTTTTTGTTGCAATGGTAAACGGGAGTGTTTTCTTAATTTCACTTTCAGATTTTTCGTCATTAGTGTATAGAAATGCAAGCGATTTCTGTGCATTAATTTTGTATCCTGCTACTTTACCAAATTCATTGATTAGCTCTAGGAGTTTTCTGGTAGCATCTTTAGGATTCTCTATGTATAGTATCATGTCATCTGCAAATAGTGACAGCTTTACTTCTTCTTTTCCGATTTGGATTCCTTTTATTTCTTTGTCTTCTCTGATTGCTGTGACTAACACTTCCAAAACTATGTTGAATAATAGTGGTGAGAGTGGGCAACCTTGTCTTGTTCCTGATCTTAGTGGAAATGGTTTCAGTTTTTCACCATTGAGGACAATGTTGGCTGTGGGTTTGTCATATATGGCCTTTATTATGTTGAGGAAAGTTCCCTCTATGCCTACTTTCTGCAGGGCTTTTATCATAAATGGGTGTTGAATTTTGTCGAAAGCTTTCTCTGCATCTATTGAGATGATCATATGGTTTTTCTCCCTCAATTTGTTAATATGGTGTATCACATTGATTGATTTGCGTATATTGAAGAATCCTTGCATTCCTGGGATAAACCCCACTTGATCATGGTGTATGATCCTTTCAATGTGCTGTTGGATTCTGTTTGCTAGTATTTTGTTGAGGTTTTTGCATCTATGTTCATCAGTGATATTGGCCTGTAGTTTTCTTTCTTTGTGACATCTTTGTCTGGTTTTGGTATCAGGGTGATGGTGGCCTCGTAGAATGAGTTTGGGAGTGTTCCTCCCTCTGCAATATTTTGGAAGAGTTTGAGAAGGATAGGTGTTAGCTCTTCTCTAAATGTTTGATAGAATTCACCTGTGAAGCCATCTGGTCCTGGGCTTTTGTTTGTTGGAAGGTTTTTAATCACAGTTTCAATTTCAGTGCTTGTGATTGGTCTGTTCATATTTTCTATTTCTTCCTGGTTCAGTCTCGGCAGTTTGTGCATTTCTAAGAATCTGTCCATTTCTTCCAGGTTGTCCATTTTATTGGCATAGAGTTGCTTGTAGTAATCTCTCATGATCTTTTGTATTTCTGCAGTGTCAGTGGTTACTTCTCCTTTTTCATTTCTAATTCTATTGATCTGAGTCTTCTCCCTTTTTCTCTTGATGAGTCTGGCTAATGGTTTATCAATTTTGTTTATCTTCTCAAAGAACCAGCTTTTAGTTTCATTGATTTTTGCTATTGTTTCCTTCATTTCTTTTTCATTTATTTCTGACCTAATCTTTATAATTTCTTTCCTTCTGCTGGCTTTGAGGTTTTTTTGTTCTTCTTTCTCTAATTGCTTTAGGTGCAAGGTTAGGTTGTTTATTCGAGATGTTTCCTGTTTCTTGAGGTAGGCTTGTATTGCTATAAACTTCCCTCTTAGCACTGCTTTTGCTGCGTCCCATAGGTTTTGGGTCGTCGTATCTCCATTGTCATTTGTTTCTAGGTATTTTTTGATTTCCCCTTTGATTTCTTCAGTGATCACTTCGTTATTAAGTAGTGTATTGTGTAGCCTCCATGTGTTTGTATTTTTTACAGATCTTTTCCTGTAATTGATATCTAGTCTCATAGCGTTGTGGTCGGAAAAGATACTTGATACTATTTCAATTCTCTTAAATTTACCAAGGCTTGATTTGTGACCCAAGATATGATCTATCCTGGAGAATGTTCCATGAGCACTTGAGAAAAATGTGTATTCTGTTGTTTTTGGGTGGAATGTCCTATAAATATCAATTAAGTCCATCTTGTTTAATGTATCATTTAAAGCTTGTGTTTCCTTATTTATTTTCATTTTGGATGATCTGTCCATTGGTGAAAGTGGGGTGTTAAAGTCCCCTACTATGATTCTGTTGCTGTCGATTTCCCCTTTTATGGCTGTTAGTATTTGCCTTATATATTGAGGTGCTCCTATGTTGGGTGCATAAATATTTACAATTGTTATACCTTCCTCTTGGATCGATCCCTTGATCATTATATAGTGTCCTTCTTTATCTCTTGTAATAGTCTTTATTTTAAAGTCTATTTTCTCTGATGTGAGCATTGCTACTCTAGCTTTCTTTTGATTTCCATTTGCATGGAATATCTTTTTCCATCCCCTCACTTTCAGTCTGTATGTGTCTCTAGGTCTGAAGTGGGTCTCTTGTAGACAGCATATATATGGGTCTTGTTTTTGTATCCATTCAGCCAGCCTGTGTCTTTTGGTGGGAGCATTTAGTCCATTTATATTCAAGGTAATTATCGATATGTATGTTCCTATTCCCATTTTCTTAAATGTTTTGGGTTTGTTATTGTAGGTGTTTTCCTTCTCTTGTGTTTCTTGCCTAGAGAAGTTCCTTTAGCATTTGTTGTAAAGCTGGTTTGGTGGTGCTAAACTCTGTCAGCTTTTGCTTGTCTGTAAAGGTTTTAATTTCTCCATCACATCTGAATGAGATCCTTGCTGGGTAGAGTAATCTTGGTTGTAGGTTTTTCTCCTTCATCACTTTAAGTATATCCTGCCACTCCCTTCTGGCTTGCAGAGTTTCTGCTGAAAGTTCTGATGTTAACCTTATGGGGGATTCCCTTGTGTGTTATTTGTTGTTTTTCCCTTGCTGCCTTTAATATGTTTTCCTTATATTTAATTTTTGACAGTTTGATTAATATGTGTCTTGGCGTGTTTCTCCTTGGGTTTATCCTGTATGGGACTCTCTGTGCTTCCAGGACTTGATTAACTATTTCCTTTCCCATATTAGGAAAGTTTTCAACTATAATCTCTTCAAATATTTTCTCAGTCCCTTTCTTTTTCTCTTCTTCTTCTGGGACCCCTATAATTCGAATGTTGGTGCGTTTAATGTTGTCCCAGAGGTCTCTGAGACTGTCCTCAGTTCTTTTCATTCTTTTTTCTTTATCCTGCTCTGCAGTAGTTATTTCCACCATTTTATCTTCCAGGTCACTTATCCTTTCTTCTGCCTCAGTTATTCTGCTATTGATCCATTCTAGAGTATTTTTAATTTCATTTATTGTGTTTTTCATCATTGCTTGGTTCCTCTTTAGTTCTTCTACGTCCTTGTTAAATGTTTCTTGCATTTTGTCTATTCTATTTCCAAGATTTTGGATCATCCTTACTATCATTATTCTGAATTCTTTTTCAGGTAGACTACCTATTTCCTCTTCATTTGTTAAGTCTGGTGTGTTTTGACCCTGCTCCTTCATCTGCTGTGTGTTTTTCTGTCGTCTCATTTTGCTTATCTTACTGTGTTTGGGGTCTCCTTTTCACAGGCTGCAGGTTCGTAGTTCCCGTTGTTTTTGGTATCTGTCCCCAGTGGCTAAGGTTGGTTCAGTGGGTTGTGTAGGCTTCCTGGTGGAGGGAACTAGTGCCTGAGTTCTGGTGGATGAGGCTGTATCTTGTCTTTCTGGTGGGCACATCCACGTCTGGTGGTGTATTTTGGGGTGTCTGTGGCCTTATTATGATTTTAGGCAGCCTCTCTGCTAATGGATGGGGCTGTGTTCCTGTCTTGCTAGTTGTTTGGCATAGGGTGTCCAGCACTGTAGCTTGCTGGTCGCTGAGTGAAGCTGGGTCTTGATGTTGAGATGGAGATCTCTGAGAGATTTTCGCCATTTGGTATTACATGGAGCTGGGAGGTCTCTTGTGGACCAGTGTCCTGAACTTGGCTCTCCCACCTCAGAGGCACGGCCCTGATGCCTGGCTGGAGCACCAAGAGCCTTTCCTCCACACGGCTCAGAGTAAAAGGGAGAAAAAATAGAAAGAAAGAAAGAGGCTGTAACATAGTGAAGTAAAATAAAGCTATTATAAAGCAGAGCTATACAGACAAAATGTCACCCAGAAGCATATACATATACACTCACAAAAAAAGGAAAAGGGGAAAAATTAATATATCCTGCTCTGAAAGTCCACCTCCTGAATTTGGGATGATTCGTTGTCTATTCAGGTATTCAACAGATGCAGGCACATCAAGTTGTTTGTGGAGTTTTAATCCGCTGCTTCTGAGGCTGCTGGGAGAGATTTCCCCTTCTCTTCTCTGTTCGCACAGCTCCTGGGGATCAGCTTTGGATTTGGACCCACCTCTGCGTGTAGGTCGCCTGAGGGCGTCTATTCCCCGCCCAGACAGGACGGGGTTAAAGGAGCAGCTGCTTCGGGGGCTTTGGCTCACTCAGGCCGCGGGGAGGGAGGGGTACGGATGCAGGGCGAGCCTGCGGCGGCAGAGGCCGGCGTGACGTTGCACCAGTCTGAGGCGCGCAGTGCGTTCTCCCGGGGAAGTTGTCCCTGGATCACGGGACCCTGGCAGTGGCAGGCTGCACAGGCTCCTGGGAGGGGCGGTGTGGAGAGTGACCTGTGCTCACACACAGGCTTTTTGGAGGCGGCAGCAGCAGCCCCAGCGTCTCACGCCCGTCTCTGGGGTCCTCGCTGATTGCCGCGGCTCGCGCCCTTCTCTGGAGTTCGTTTAGGCGGCGCTCTGAATCCCCTCTCCTTGCGCGCCGCGAAACAAAGAGGCAAGAAAAAGTCTCTTGCCTCTTCGGCAGCTGCAGACTTTTTCCCGGACTCCCTCCCAGCCAGCTGTGGTGCGCTAACCCCTTCAGGCTGTGTTCACGCCGCCAACCCCAGTCCTCTCCCTGCGATCCGACCGAAGCTGAGCCTCAGCTCCCAGCCCCGCCCGCCCCAGCGGGGGAGCAGACAAGCCTCTCGGGCTGCTGAGTGCTGCTCGGCGCCGAGCCTCTGTGCAGGAGTCTCTCTGTTTTTTCCTCTGCGCCCCTGTTGCTGTGGGGTCCGCGCTGAAGCCGCGGCTCGCGCCCGTCTCTGAAGTTCGTTTAGGCGGCGCTCTGAATCCCCTCTCCTCGCGCACCAGGAAACAAAGAGGGAAGAAAAAGTCTCTTGCCTCTTCGGCAGCTGCAGACTTTTTCCCGGACTCCCTCCCGGCTAGCTGTGGTGCACTAACCCCTTCAGGCTGTGTTCACGCTGCCAACCCCAGTCCTCTCCTTGCGATCCACCGAAGCCCGAGCCTCAGCTCCCAGCCCCGCCCGCCCTGGCGGGTGAGCAGACAAGCCTCTCGGGCTGGTGAGCGCTGGTTGGCACTGATCCTCCGTGCGGGAATCTCTCCGCTTTGCCCTCCGCACCCCTTTGGCTGCGCTCTCCTCCGTGGCTCCGAAGCTTCCCCCCTCTGCCACCCGCAGTCTCTGCCCGCGAAGGGGCTTCCTAGTGCGTGGAAATCTTTCCTCCTTCACAGCTCCCTCCCACTGGTGCAGGCGCTGTCCCTATTCTTTTGTCTCTGTTATTTCTTTTTTCTTTTGCCCTACCCAAGTACGGGGGGAGTTTCTTGCCTTTTGGGAGGTCTGACGTTTTCTGCCAGCGTTCAGTGGGTGTTCTGTAGGAGAAGTTCTACGTGTAGATGTATTTCTACTGTATCTGTGGGAAGGAAGGTGATCTCTACGTCTTACTCTTCCGCCATCTTCTCTCCTCCCTGTATTTTTGATTTTTTATATTTTTTCCTTTCTACCTTCTAGTTCTCTCAAGGAATTAGCATTTTGTTGTTTGTGTGGTTGTATTTATTCACTCCTCTGTTGCTTGCATTTCAGTTTTCATTTATGGAATAATGTTTCTTTTATTTTTAATCATCTCCTGAGTTCCTTCTCTGGCCCTCCTTTGTCTCTGTTTCTCCTGTATTGACGAGCTTTGATTCTACTCCCAGAAGTTTCTTCCCAGTGTTGTGCCTGGTCCTGGAAGGAGCCCTGGAAATTCCATTGAAGGGGTTTTAAGGGTTAGGTTGGTCTAGCCCTGTTATAATCACGCAAAGTCTTCACACTTAACCTAATGGGTGAGAGACACCTTCTCAGGTTCAGCTGTAGTTCTCGAAATCACCTGTCATGTTTTAAAACTGAGCAATACCTATTGCCTGTTTTAGGGTTCTCCTGTTCTCAGGTGCATCAGATGTTAGCTTGCTTCTTCCTGCTGCTTCCTGCACAGTGGCTGAGACATTGCATCTGCTGCCTCGGGTACTTCTCCCTACCTTCTTGCAGGAGTTTATGTGATTCATTGTCACCTAGTGCGATATAAAATGTTTCTATGGATTTTGGTTTTAACCCCTGGCCCTTAGGACATTTCTTTTTATGGAGACAACATATGAAAATAATTATTCAAATTGCTCCAATCGTATTCAATTGATTTTGTATAATTTCTGTCTACCAAACATAGCATGGTATTCTTTCTTTCCATGGTATGAAATGAACTTGAACTGTTGTGAAAGTGGATCCTGTGTTTGTCTTTCCTTTTGTAAATAATATAAAGAATTAGTGTGGTCATATTCCAGGATCAAGTATGAAGTATATATTTTTTATCTAAAATCATTGGATGCTGCCCAGCTCTATGAAAGTTTTCTCTAGGTGAACAACTTCAATACAAAGCAAAACATTTTCTCATAGGAAAAAAGAGAGAGAAGCATGGTTGGCAATAGCTTCATGTTTTCTAGTGACCCAAAACAGTGATACTTTGACCCTTTTGTTACAGTGAGGTGGCTGTCATGGTGTTTGAGTCCATATACAACACATAAAGTCAGCGTCATTTAGCTTCCCTTGAAGCGCAGAAATAGAAAAATATTCACAATGATAAAAATGTTATTCTTTATTTCTGATACGCTTTTGAAGCAAGCAGCCGCTTATATTCTACTTATTTCAACTTCTTTTTCCCCAGGCACTTTGAAGAATCTTAGCAAACTATTAATACTCTTATTCTTCTTCCATTATTTAAGTTGTATTTTTGAAAATATATAAAGAATGGTGTTTTAGAAAAATTACCTCCCCTAACATATCTTTTTTTCTTTTCTTAATGTTGAGAAGCTTCTTTACTTGGTGTTTTCTACATTCATTTGTTTTCTTTCTTTTCTTGAGTCAACTCCTTCCTCAGCATCAGAGCTAATCTTTTTGCATGACCACTTTAATGTATAAAATAGCACTAGGAATTATGAGAACAATGCATTACATTTATGTATAACCGTAATCACATAATGCAGTTGTACATAGACTATTTTGCTGTTTACAGACAAATTGTATCTATTTATTTTTAGAATTTTTGATGCTAGTAAAAGTATCTCTCAAGTTATAAACCTTCCATGTTTTGCTGTTTTACTGTATATATTGAACTTTTAAAAATATAACTTTATTATGATTTAATTTTAAAATTATCAACGTCCTTATTTAATGTCCCTTGAACATTCATGAGCACAGTAAATATGTCTGTCTCATCACTCACTTTTGTGCTTTTTAGAGTACCTAATAGTGCATCATAAATATGAATAAATAAGTACATTAGTCAAGAATACCTTAAAAAGTTTAGAGTTTCTATAATTCCAAACATACATATAATATTTTGGTATTCCAATGTACTTTTCTGTAACAGATAAAAACATGTTTTGGTAAAGTGCTTTTTAAACCTCTAAATAAGGAGTTATCTGTATTTATTAATACTCAATTTGATAAACTGATCATTATAGGAGACTTTCACTTTGCTGTCCTTCAAGGAATCAAGCTTCCCAGATTGAAGCCCTTATGTTGTCCCTTCCCATGTTGACATTGGCCTTGGTCACATGGCTGGTTTTGGCCTAATTGTCTCACATTTACTAATTGCATGAACTAGGAGAAATTACTTAAATTTGCTGAAGTTCAGTTACTCAACTGTTAAAAATAACAAATAGTATTTACCTTAGAAGTTTGGCCTAATGATTATACCTGATAACTCCTAAAACAGTCTAATGCTTTTGCCATCAGTGCCTAAATTACTGGCAGCTATGATGTAGACATTGGGAGCAATTGAGTCCAAACCATTAAAATAAATGATTTTGTTTAGCTTGAAAATAATTAACTTAATGCATAAATATTAATAGATTCAAACGTTTAATTTGAATATGCTGAATAATAAGATTATTACTTTTATGTAATTGTGTAGTATTGGTCTAAGCTCATAAATATGTGTTTCCTGAATGTATATAGTGACTCAGAAAAGTATCTCCATTCTTTCGTTCTGTAACTCCACAGGGAATTATATTTGATAACATCATCAGTATGAAATAGGCCTGAAACAGTGACCCTGTCTCATTGACCTTTTAAAGTGAATTCTGAGTTTCTGATTGAAGCCACGGTGTTCTTGTAAAGATGGCAGGGTTACTGAAAATGACTGCCAAGGTGAAGAATAAGAAAGACAGCGTGTTCATCAAATACAGCCTGGCTAAATTTTGGTAGAAGCTTATTGTCAGGAATCTAGTATCATTTTACACTGATACTGCATATATTCTTGGGGTTTTCATTTAAAACTGTCATGCTATCCTGAACCTACTATTAAAAATAAAGCAAGCATTCTTAGGATGGATAATCGGATGGATGCAACCTTTTATAAGGCATTTAGCACTTTCTACCTGTAATATACCTATTTGTAGATATATATCTATATCATCTATTTGTCTTAGTTCAAGCTACTATAACAGAATACCGTAGATCAAATGGCTTCTAATCAACAGAAATTTATTTCTCACAGTTGTGAAGGCTGAAGTTGAAGATCAAAGTGCCAGCATGGTGGGATTCTTATGAGAGTCCGCTTCTGGGTTGTAGATATTTTTCTCATTGTATTCTCACATGCAGAAAGAAAGCCGGCAAGCTCTCTGGGATCACTTTTTAAAGGCCACTAGTCCTATTCATGAGAACTCTACCCTCTTGACCTAATTACCTCTCAAAGGCCCCATCACTTAATACTATCATATTGGGGGTTAGAATTTAAGCATATGAATTTTGGGGAAATACAGTCAGTCAGTCCATACCACTATTTTTTTCATATACCAGACAAGTAACAATCTGAAGGCAGGTGTTATTCATTTTGTAATCTTCTAAGAATTTTAAGTATTGTAGATATCCAGTAACTATTATAAAAGATTACAAAAGTAAAAGTGTAAAGAACTAGAAAAGGAAAGTTATGAATGAGGGAGGGCTAGAGGGAAGAAGGAAAGTAATATGCATATATATATATATATTCTTTATATATCAAAATATTCCTAGAATAACAAAGAGGTCCATATAATATCTTGTCCAATTCATTGAATCTTTGAGATCCTGCCTCTAGCCAAGCAATTAGGACCAAAACACGTAAATTTAAATTTATGCATATTTTTTTAAAAATTTGCCTTATTTAAAAAGCAATATTCATATCCATTGATCCTATAATGCCACTTCTAGAAATTGACCCTAAGAAAATTGTAAAATATGCATTTAAAGATGCGAGTCCAATAATGTTTATTGTAACATTTTTAAGTAGTGGAGAAAAAAAAAAACTACATGCCCAGCAATAAGGGATCAATTTAATATGAAAGGGCAAGAAGTATAAAGTTGGGCTCCATGTGGCCATAAAGTCATATATTAGAAGAATATTTAATAATATGGTTAAAAAAAAAAGACTCGTGCCATAGTAGTTGAGGGAAATAAAGGACAGTGAGGTTAGTGAGGTTGAGTAGTTTTAAGGTGACACAATGTGTATATGAAGAACTGGAAATAAAATTAGATTTATTTAATTTTACATGTACGTATGAAAGCAGAATTCAATTGCAAGTATTTTCTACCTACTTGTTTTCAAGTTCGCGAATCTTAAATTCAAAATGCCCTGTGGGAGATAGTTTTATATATATATGTGTGTGTGTGTGTGTGGATATATACAATATATAAAATCATATATATATATATAAAATCACATTGTACATTTTAAATATATGCAATGACATTTGTCAATTATTCATCAATAAAGTTAAAAAGATACAAAAGAGTAAAAAATTTAATGTAGGAAAAATAAAACCAATATACTGTGTGTCAAAATGAAATAATGTAAGAATAAGGACATTTTAGTATATAAACTATTCAAATATATATTTTAAATATTGCAAAATTTGGATAATAAAGTTGCTTAACAACATGCAAAAAAAAAAAAAGGCCATATGGAGAAAAATTTAGGAATATAAAATACCAATGAATATGGCTGTTGATGTCATTAGAGAGAAACTGAAGTGACTGAACAAAATCTTCCACATTTTTTACATAATAATTTATGTACTTTTAGTGAAAAGTAATGAGGAGAAACAGTAGAGTGATTTTCTTCTTGAATTACAGCCATTCTCTGAGAAAAATAAAGGGCATTACACTGGATATTTAAAAAACAAGAAGAGAAACCTATGGCTATGTCACTAAATAACACAAAGATAAAAAGAAGTCCCATATGTCAAACAATTTACTTTTATTTTGATGTCATTTATTTTTATCAAAAATATTCTCCCAATTGATGTCTCTACAGAACAGGTATCTTGTGATTTAGAGCTTCCTGCCAAGACGACTTCGGGGGCATCCTGGAATCAAGCCTTGACCTTGTTATACAGGTGAGTTTTGAATTAGAACTTGCTCACAGAAGTGCACAAGCAGTGTATTGTTTAAGCTATGCTGAGTGAGTAAAGGCTAAGGTTGTAATAGCATGGTTGTGTTTCTTCTTATCCTGATGCCATTATCTGCGTCTGCTTAGACTTTATTTAGGGTAAACCTGCACTGTGCTGTAATTGTGTCAATATTCTTGATATTTTTCAGTGTTCCAACCAAGTCGTTTACCACCTTCCAGCTATCACAGCTTTAGACCTCAGTAATGCATATGTTTTCTTTTTTTTTTTCTTTGAAAGTCAAGTGATATAGGAATCCTTAGGCATACTCTGAAGACTCAGTGTCCCTGGCATGATAATCTGATATAAAACACTAAGTTAAATCAGTCTTTGACTAGTCAGCCCCCAGGTATCGTGAGGGAAGACATAATATCCTAGTAATTTTTATTTAGCACCATTTCACATTGTTATTTGTGTTGGTTCCTTGTTCAGGGCCTTGCTGTCAGCAATAAATAAATTACTCCCCAGCTAGTAAATCACAAAACTCTCCTGAGCTTCTCAGAGAAACAAAGCAGAATGATGAAACTGTAGCCCTAAGAGGTTTATTCATAAATATCCATTTTGTTTAAGGCACTTTGGGTCTACTCGATGGAAGATCAGTTTTCTTCCATAAACCACTGGAAAAGTGTTTATCTGGAAAGAAACATAAATGAAATAGCATTCATTCTCTGATCTCCATCTAATTTCACGGTTTCCTTATGGCATTAATAGTATGGAAAAAAATTGACTTATTTTTGAGTGGATATTTTAGGTGAGGACAGATATTTAAAAATCAGAAGAAATAAACCCCCTCCCCCAACAAAAATTGAGTCATCACAGATTTTTTTTTTTCTCTTTCAACTTTTCCCAACTTTAAGAAACATTCTCAGATTTTCTGGGAGAGGAATAGCTCTCATTTTTCATATTTGAAGTGAAAAATAGAGAAAGTACTGGTAGTCAGGGCCATATATCTTAAGTGACTCAGATAATAGTTTTAGTAAGTACCTTTTTCTTTAGAGATTCAAGCCCAGACCAGGAGCAACTAAGAGCCTTTCCTCACTGACAGTGTCTGGACTCACAAGGGAAATATATTCTGTCACTGTGAACTTATTCCTAAATGGGATAAAATTTTCTGACTAGCATTTAGCTTCTTAAAACTCAGTTGACTAGGTACAGTATTTTATGATTGCAAAGCATAAATCATGTCAGTGAGGCAGCCCTAGGTATTACTATATTAATTATTTTCTAAATTTTTGGAGAGGAGAGACTTGTGGGAAAAAATACAGAAGATATTTTTACGAATAATTTGTTCTAAGTCCATGCTATCTATTGGTATAAATACTTAGAAAGAAATAGCTAGTTGTTTAATATAAAGATGATATGAATTAATTTGTATATTATAGAGCATAGTGACGATCTAGAGCTATCTTTCAGCTCTAGTATTATCCTGAGCCCTTTTGCACAAGAATACTTAACCAATTAAAATCAATGTGTTATTTATGTGATTTTGAAAAAATATCAAATATTAATATTTTATTTCAACTTAGGTTAAAACTGATGTTTCATTTACCTTAGTCAAAAAGGTTAGCGAGAAAGGAAACAAAGAGCTATATGTGACTTTTATTGTGCATGTTGAAAGTATTCTAAAGAATGAGGAATACATATGAATTAAGGACAAAGACAACCCAGCTTTGGGCCCTTGCAAATGTAATAGATTTTAGTTTCTATTTTCTGTGGTCAGAGTATACTTTGTTCTGGGGAACAATATTGATGAGGCAGTAATTTTGTTCTTACATAAAAAGCATTTTATATTTGCAGAATCCTTGGTTATTTATTTGTTTGATTTCACCTCATAAGGTGAGTGACAAAAGCTATTATTTTCATAAAGAAAAGGCCACTGTCAGCTTTAACTCAAGGTCAGTGTGCTTTATTCATGGTCGCTGGGGTTTATGTTTCCATTATAGCATCTGCCTTAGAACATAACTGAGGAAGACATCTCAGAATTGAAATCCCAAAATTCAGTTAACCACTTGTAATTCATGTTATATCAAATCATGTCTTTGGAGTATAGGAAATGCCATTCTGGGTCTGACAAAGACCCAGTAATATATGCAAAGACATTTTATTGAGCCCTTGAGAAAGTCATAAAATTAACTAATACACGGTCTTGCCCTCAAGGGGCTTGCCTACAGGGGACTCACACCCTGGCTATATGTTAGAACTGGCTGAATAGCTTATAAAAATTGCTAATGCCCAGCTACTAACAAGGATTCTGGTTTGCCTTGCATGCAAGCTGGGTTGAGAACTGCTGATCTAGAGTGTCTTTACCTTTAGTGCACACATGAATCATTTGAGGATATGTTTAAAATGGAAAGTCTGTAGGTTTGGGGTGACCCCTGATAGTCTGCATTTCTAGTAAGTTACCATATGATGTTAGTTTAAAAATAAAAGTTATAAAGGTAAATACATATAAATGAATGTCTCAGGCTCCCATGCCAAATACATGTAAGCAAAACTACATCAAATGTAATTGGGTTCTTACCAGTGAAATAATAATTTTAAAAAATACAGGAAGTTCCTTACTGGCCTGTGATTGATATCAGAATAAAGGGCCACAAAGAGAATCCTAAGTGACCTAAAACAAAAGTCAAAAAAAAAAAAAAAAAAAAAAGTAGAAAAGGAAGATAAGCAAGTGGGAATTTTTTTTAAAGTATTGGGAATTTACATTAAAAAACTCAAGTATAAATTAAAATATTTATCTTTAGTAAAAATGAAGTCAAATTATAAGTAGAAACTTATCTTTAACACAAACAATAAACTAAGAATATTTTGTGGTAGTATTTCTTTGACAAAATTTATGATAGTATCATGGATAGAATGGTAAATTTGTGTAGTTGATTTTTGCAGCTTAATGGCAATTTGATCAATTTTGAAAAATTATTTCATAGTTTTATCAATGAATTCCCTTAATTTTTTGATAGTCAAACCATCTTCTTTTGAAAAGATATCCTCATTTATATTCATTTTTTCTACTTCAGTTTTTAGCTGGTCTCATCGTTAGATCTTCATTTGCCAAAATCTCAGTGTGGTATAAATCTGTTCTCTCAGACCATCTGAGCTAATTTCAACTTATCCCCAAACTTTTTCAGGCATTTGCAGCTTCCTTCTGTAGCAGTTTTCTGTTGGTATACTTTTTTTTTTCTGTTTCTACAGTTGCTCCAATCAGGTAGAGAATGACCTACACATAAATTATTTGGAAAGTGATGTTATATGTTGATTTAAGTAAGAGGAGAAATGATTGAGAAGTGATTAATTTCATAAATGGTCCAGTTTTTAGTGAATATTTTAGTGCTTTGACAGCTTTGATTTCATCGGCACACTGGTACTTGGCATATCACCACTTATGTAATGAAGGCCTTTCTGCTCTAGAGTTCCTTTATTCACATTCATCATTAAGCCGACTGCACTGTGAATCTTTTTATGATATTGAGCCAAGTGGAAGGAACCAGTGCATTAAGACTCTGCCACTTAACAGAAGCTTGAGAGTCAAAAAAGAAGAGGATATTGGCTGGACCAATGCAGACTTTTTTTTTTTGAATTTTATTTTATTTATTTTTTTATACAGCAGATTCTTATTAGTCATCAATTTTATACACATCAGTGTATACATGTCAATCCCAATCACCCAATTCATCACACCACCACCCCCACCCCCCACCACTTTCCCCCCTTGGTGTCCATACGTTTGTTCTCTACATCTGTGTCTCAATTTCTGCCCTGCAAACCGGTTAATCTGTACCATTTTTCTAGGTTCCACATATATGTGTTAATATACGATATTTGTTTTTCTCTTTCTGACTTACTTCACTCTGTATGACAGTCTCTAGATCCATCCACGTCTCAAGAAATGACCCAATATCGTTCCTTTATATGGCTGAGTAATATTCCATTGTATATATGTACCACATCTTCTTTATCCATTCGTGTGTCGATGGGCATTTACGTTGCTTCCATGACCTGGCTATTGTAAACAGTGCTGCAATGAACATTGGGGTGCATGTTTCTTTTTGAATTATGGTTTTCGCTGGGTATGTGCCCAGTAGTGGGATTGCTGGATCATATGGTAATTCTATTTTTAGTTTTTTAAGGAACCTCCATACCATTCTCCATAGTGGCTGTATCAATTTACATTCCCACCAACAGTGCAAGAGGGTTCCCTTTTCTCCACACCCTCTCCAGCATTTGTTGTTTGTAGATTTTCTGATGATGCCCATTCTAACTGGTGTGAGGTGATACCTCATTGTAGTTTTGATTTGCAATTCTCTAATAATTAGTGATGTTGAGCAGCTTTTCATGTGCTTCTTGGCCATCTTTGTGTCTTCTTTGGAGAAATGTCTATTTAGGTTTTCTGCCCATTTTTGGATTGAGTTGTTGGTTTTCTAAATATTGAGCTGCATGAGCTGTTTATATATTTTGGAGATTAATCCTTTGTCCATTGATTCGCTTGCAAATATTTTCTCCCATTCTGAGGGTTGCCTTTTCGTCTTGTTTGTAGTTTCCTTTGCTGTGCAAAAGCTTTGAAGTTTCATTAGGTCCCATTTGTTTATTTTTGTTTTTATTTCTATTACTCTAGGAGGTGGATCAAAAAGGATCTTGCTGTGATTTATGTCAAAGAGTGTTCTTCCTATGTTTTCCTCTAAGAGTTTTATAGTGTCTGGTCTTACATTTAGGTCTTTAATCCATTTGGAGTTTATTTTTGTGTATGGTGTTAGGAGTGTTCTCATTTCATTCTTTTACATGTAGCTGTCCAGTTTTCCCAGCACTACTTATTGAAGAGACTGTCTTTTCTCCATTGTATATCCTTGCCTCCTTTGTCATAGATTAGTTGACCATAGGTGCGTGGGTTTATCTCTGGACTTTCTATCTTGTTCCATTGATCTGTATTTCTCTTTTTGTGCCAGTACCATGTTGTCTTGATTAGTGTAGCTTTGTAGTATAGTCTGAAGTCAGGGAGTCTGATTCCTCCAGCTCCATTTTTTTCTCTCAAGACTGCTTTGGCTATTCGGGGACTTTGGTGTCTCCATGCAAATTTTAAGATTTTTTTGTTCTAGTTCCGTAAAAAATGCCATTAGTAACTTGATAGGGATTGCATTGAATCTGTAGATTGCTTTGGGTAGTATAGTCATTTTCACAATATTGATTCTTCCAATCCAAGAACATGGTATATCTCTCCATCTGTTGGTATCATCTTTAATTTCTTTCATCAGTGTCTTATAGTTTTTTGCATACAGGTCTTTTGTCTCCCTAGGTAGGTTTAGTCTTAGGTATTTTATTCTTTTTGTTGCAGTGGTAAATGGGAGTGTTTCCTTACTTTCTCTTTCAGATTTTTCATCATTAGTGTATAGGAATGCAAGAGATTTCTGTGCATTAATTTTGTATCCTACAACTTTACCAAATTCATTGTTTAGCTCTAGTAGTTTTCTGGTGGCATCTTTAGGGTCTTCTATGTATAGTATCATGTCATCTGCAAACAGTGACAGTTTTACTTTCTTCTTTTCCAATTTGTATTCCTTTTATTTCTTTTTCTTCTCTGATTACCGTGGCTAGGACTTCCAAAACTATGTTGAATAATAGTAGTGAGATCGGACATCCTTGTCTTGTTCCTGATCTTAGAGGAAATGCTTTCAGTTTTTCACCATTGAGAATGATGTTTGCTGTGGGTTTGTCATATATGGCCTTTATTATGTTGAGGTAGGTTCCCTCTGTGCCCACTTTCTGGAGAGTTTTTAATCATAAACAGGTGTTGAAGTTTGTCAAAAGCTTTTTCTGCATCTATTGAGATGATCATATGGTTTTTATTCTTCAATTTGTTAATATGGTGTATCATGTTGATTTGCGTATATTGAAGAATCCTTGCATCCCTGGGATAAATCCCACTTGATCATGGTGTATGATCCTTTTAATGTGCTGTTGGATTCTGTTTGCTAGTATTTTGTTGAGGATTTTTACATCTATATTCATGAGTGATACTGGTCTGTAATTTTCTTTTTTTGTAGTATCTTTGTCTGGGCTTGGTGTCAGGGTGATGGTGGCCTCATAGAATCAGTTTGGGTGTGTTCCTTCCTCTGCAATTTTTTGGAAGAGTTTGAGAAGGATGGGTGTTAACTCTTCTCTAAATGTTTGATAGAATTCACCTGTGAAGCCATCTGGTCCTGGACTTTTGTTTGTTGGAAGATTTTTAATCACAGTTTCAATTTCATTGCTTGTGATTGGTCTGTTCATATTTTCTGTTTCTTCCTGGTTCAGTCTTGGAAGGTTATACCTTTCTAAGAATGTGTCCATTTCTTCCAGGTTGTCCATTTTATTGGCATAGAGTTGCTTGTAGTAGTCTCTTAGGATGCTTTGTATTTCTGCGGTGTCTATTGTAACTTCTCCTTTTTCACTTCTAATTTTATTGATTTGAGTCCTCTCCCTCTCTTTCCTGATGAGTCTGGCTAATGGTTTATCAATTTTGTTTATCTTCTCAAAGAACCAGCTTTTAGTTTTATTGATCTTTGCTATTGTTTTCTTTGTTTCTATTTCATTTACTTCTGCTCTAATCTTTATGATTTCTTTCCTTCTGCTAACTTTGGGTTTTGTTTGTTCTTCTTTCTCTAGTTCCTTTAGATGTAAGGTTAGATTGTTTATTTGAGATTTTTCTTGTTTCTTGAGATAGGCTTGTATAGCTATAAACTTTCCTCTTAGAACTGCTTTTGCTGCATCCCATAGGTTTTGGATCATCATGTTTTCATTGTCATTTGTCTCTAGGTATTTTTTGATTTCTTCAGTGATCTCTTGGTTATTCAATAACGTATTGTTGAGCCTCCATGTGTTTGTGTTTTTTACGGGTTTTTTTCCCTGTAATTGATTTCTAATCTCATAGCGTTGTGGTCAGAAAAGATACTTGATATGTTTTCAATTTTCTTAAATTTACTGAGGCTTGACTTGTGACCTGAGATGTGATCTATCCTGGAGAATGTTCCGTGTGCACTTGAGAAGAAAGTGTTATCTGCTGTTTTTGGATGGAATGTCCTATAAATATCAATTAAATCTATCTGGTCTATTGTGTCATTTAAAGCTTCTGTTTCCTTATTTATTTTCATTTTGGATGATCTGACCATTGGTGTAAGTGAGGTGTTAAAGTCCCCCACTGTTACTGTGTCACTGTAGATTTCCTCTTTTATAGCTGTTAGCAGTTGCCTTATGTATTGAGGTGCTCCTATGATGGGTGCATATATATTTATAATTGTTATATCTTCTTCTTGGATTGATCTTTTGATCATTATGTAGTGTCCTTCCTTGTCTCTTGTAACATTCTTTATTTTAAAGTCTATTTTATCTGATATGAGTATTGGTACTCCAGCTTTCTTTTGATTTCCATTTGCATGGAATATCTTTTTCCATCTCCTCACTTTCAGTCTGTATGTGTCCCTAGGTCTGAAGTGGGTCTCTTGTAGACAGCATATATATGGGTCTTGTTTTTGTATCCATTCAGCAAGCCTGTGTCTTTTGGTTGGAGCATTTAATCCATTTATGTTTAAGGTAATTATCGATATGTATGTTCCTATGACCATTTTCTTAATTGTTTTGGGTTTGTTTTTGTAGGTCATTTTCTTCTCTTGTGTTTCCCACTTAGAGAAGCCCCTTTAGCATTTGTTATAGAGCTGGTTTTGTGTTGCTGAATTCTCTTAGCTTTTGCTTGTCTGTAAAGCTTTTGATTTCTTCATTGAATCTGAATGAGATCCTTGCTGGGTAGAGTAATCTTGGTTGTAGGTTCTTCCCTTTCATCACTTTAAGTATATCATGCCACTCCCTTCTGGCTTGTAGAGTTTCTGCTGAGAAATCAGCTGTTAACCTTATGGGAGTTCCCTTGTATGTTATTTGTCATTTTTCCCTTGCTGCTTTCAATAATTTCTTTTTGTCTTTAATTTTTGCTGGTTTGATCACTATGTGTCTCAGCGTGTTTCTCCTTGGGTTTATCCTGTATGGGACTCTCTGCGCTTCCTGGGCTTGGGTGGCTATTTCCTTTCCCATGTTAGGGAAGTTTTCGGTTGTAATCTCTTCAAATATTTTCTCAGGTCCTTTCTCTCTCTCTTCTCCTTCTGGGACCCCTATAATGCGAATGTTGTTGCGTTTAATGTTGTCCCAGAGGTCTCTTAGGCTGTCTTCATTTCTTTTCATTCTTTTTTCTTTAGTCTGTTCCGCAGCAGTGAATTCCACCATTCTGTCTTCCAGGTCACTTATCCGTTCTTCTGCCTCAGTTATTCTGCTATTGATTCCTTCTAGTGTAGTTTTCATTTCAGTTATTGTATTGTTCATCTCTGTTTGTTAGTTCTTTAATTCTTCTAGGTCTTTGTTAAACATTTCTTGCATCTTCTCGATCTTTGCCTCCATTCTTTTTCCGAGGTCCTGGATCATCTTCACTATCATTATTCTGAATTCTTTTTCTGAAAGGTTGCCTATCTCCACTTCATTTAGTTGTTTTTCTGGGGTTTTATCTTGTTCCTTCATCTGGTACATAACCCTCTGCCTTTTCATCTTGTCTATCTTTCTATGAATGTGGTTTTTGTTCCACAGACCTCAGGATTGTAGTTCTTCTTGCTTCTGCTGTCTGCCCTCTGGTGGATGAGGCTATCTAAGAGGCTTGTGGAAGTTTCCTGATGGGAGGCACCCCAATGCAGACTTTTGCTTCTATTTTATTCATCTACCCTGTATTTGCTGTTCTTACGCAATCAGGCTTATTTCATAACTCTGTCCTTGCTTTCCATTTTCTGTTGATGTCTTTGCAACTGGGTAAACTTTGATGTCTATTATGCAGATTATACACTCTGGTCTGACAGTGCATGGATGCCCCTAAAGGCTACTGCTGTCTCATAGTGAGAGAAATGTTACAGCCAGTTTCTAATGTAATCAGTGAGGCTCACAGAGACCCCCACACTTGCACTTTTGCATAACTGACCATTGCCATGTGCTGTTTACTTCCTTAAAGGGTGAAGATCGTTGATCCTGCAGTTTATTTATCCCTGAGCTAGAAATATCTGCAGTCTACCCTCTAACCCTCTATACTATATATTCTATTTCGAGATCTCATTCATGTTCACAGCTTGAGAACATTTACCTACACTCTATAAATAACCTAAATTTCTATTTGAATCTGAAAGGGAATAAAGTCTAAAATCATAGCATCAGTGTTTTTATTTATGTATGTTTTTATTTTCTAACCAATGTGTGTGTTGTTATGTCATTGATCCAATAATTTTCACTTTTCTTATCACCTTTAAATGTTGTGAAGACTAACAAACTTATATACTGAAGCACTTTATTTAATTTTGTAAACACAGCAGGCTGTTTATAAATGCATTTCTGGAAGAAAATGTACTTAGCTATACATCTGAATTTCTCTTCATTTTTCTGGGTTTTTGGAAAGTGGGTTCAGTATATGTTTGCATAAGCCTGGATTTAATTAATAGAAGAGATTTAATAAGATAAACAGTAGCGATATTAAGGAAATATTCAGATATTTCAAGTTTCATAATGGATTTGGTTTTTACTAACTTCTGTAAACAAACTAAAACTATTTTTTCTAATTATGCTGAACACTTCCCTGTATCTTCATTTCTACAAAATACCAACATCATATTATACATTTGAGAAGTAATAAATGCATTCTAGAATTTCAGAACAGTATAGATAATCTTCACCTTAAGATACAGTGATAAAAATGAAGTGTTTTGAAGAAAGCAGAAAGACTAGCAATTATCTATAGCTATGTCTGTCCCTAAAGATCAATTTTGTAATATACCATGAATAGTTTATAAGTAGCATTTTAATAAACCTTTACTTAAAGAAGAGTTATATATATTCACATGCAAAAAAATAAAATAATTATTCAATTTTAAGATATTGGTTACCATTTGAATCATTTGCATGTTATACAATACTTTGACTTTTTTTCTCATTTAATTAGGAATAATGCTATCCCTTTAAAAATATAACTTTTTTCCAAGTGCTACATACAAGGACCAATTTTCCTAAATTTATATTTACTTTAAAAATGATATTTATGAAAAGTGTTTTTATTTGTCCAAATTTGATATATTTAGGTTTCTGTATTCATCTTTTCTTTTGTTATTAGTTGAGATGACTGCTGAAGTTCTAAGCTTATGATTTGGGCATATTTCCATTTTATTAGCTGTTTGTCCTTTTTTAAAAAAAATCCACATATCTAAAATTTGCAAGTTTTTATAATACTATGTTTAATTACAGTAGTTGTCTTCTGAGTATAACTCTTAGCTTTCACTGAATAACTCAGAGAATTTTTAGCCCTCTATATTGTGTTTTCTTGTTTCATCACTTAAAGAGATTAAATTTTGAATCCTAAACAGTTCCTGAGTTCTCAGAAATGCATCAACAAGCAGAGGCATCTGAATGCAATAGATTGCTTGTTGACTGAATCTCAGGAGTGTCCCTTCATCTGATGGACCTGTTTGTGAGGACTGCATTTGTTGTTAAGCTATCAATTATATATGTGGTTCTCCATCTTTAAAATTGCAGGAGATGGATTTAGTGTCTGAGAGCCATGATTAGATTCAGAAGTTGGGAGGCAGAGGGTCAAAACAGAGTTCTTGCAGCAGTGAAAGGTAGCTGCTGACTCAGCCACAATTCATCCACTTTCTCTGCTTGGTTTCATCTAATGCCATTTGGTTTGGGCACAAAGGGTTTCCCTTTAGGTGGACTAAGGGAATAACAAAGTCTCTTTATTCTTTTCAACCTAACTAAGTATTAGGAAATAAACCAAGATGATAGGAGTGATATCTCATTTTAAGCCTTTGATAATTAAAATCATATTGTTTTCAGTTTCCATGGCTACAGTTATATTTGAATTATGTATGATCAAGTGGAAGAATCTAGATAGATTTGTGCTACTGGTATCCTTTACCGCTATAGTCTTATGCATTAAAATGGGGCTAAGATTAAAATTATCGATGAGGGATATTAGTATTTAAATATAGCTCAGTATTATTGTAAGAAATATTGATGTCAGTATTTAAAAGGCTGAGTCTTAATCCCAATAACAAAATGAGTCCTTACTCGGGGAAAAGTAATTAGTTAACTTTAAAGTAATCAGTGCCTGAAACACAATTTAAAAGTTTGGGAGGAAAATGACAACAACAACTCTGGTAAAGGTCAAGTTTCTATTAATAAGTTTTTGGACTGAGCCTCAAATTATTTTTTGGATGACAGTATCATGGGCCACTTTATTTCTGTCATTGGAATAAAAACCAAGTATTATTATTTCACATTTGGAAATGAGAGCTGTAAAAAAAAAATAGTTTATAACACATGCAGATTTTTTGAAGCTTTAAAAATAGTGCTTTATTCAAATTCTGTGGTTTTGGTTAGGACCTACATTTATTTATAATGCAAATTCTCTGGATATAAAGATAATTTTCCCTCAACTTTGTTTTCACAAAAGGAAAAAGTTGATTAATATTAGTTTTAGGTGATATTACTTGAACATACTGCTTGATACTACATATTGGGTTTTTTTTGCTTAAAATTGTGTTGTGTAGTACTGATTTATCTGAAATCTGGGTGAACAAAATGGAAACTCATTTCTAATGTTATTTGGATATTTTATTTCAAAATACTTAAATATTTTAATACTAATTTTCACCCTATGTTGAAAGAGCTTAAGCAATCTTAAGTGCTGAGTCAGTTTTCCATTAGGAATGTCACCAAAATTGATTTGATGTAGAAAACTTGATGATTCTTTTAGGGAACCATTTTTAAGATTGTTGTGTAAAGATGAAATTTTAGCTAAGGATTAGGGAAATTGTCAAGGATAGGGTTAAGTTTAGAGTTAGGTTTAGTTTTAGGATTGAGTAGGTTAATTTAGTGAACACCCAATTTTAGGAATGTTTTTTGAGCCTTATTCACATCATCTTAGACCTTTGGGCCTCACTTTCTTTCTCTAAAAAATAAAGAGTAGGATACAATTTTTTATTTATCTCCAATTTATATAATAAGGTGAATTTCAAGAGCCCAAGCTCTTATCAGCATTACAAAATATAAGTTCATAGGATTTAGAGTAAAAAAAAAATCTGAATCTATGTCCTAATTTTTCTGCTTAATCATTATTTGAACCAAAGTATGGTCTCTGCCTCTCTGAGTGTCCTCTCCTTCACCTTTAAAATGAGAATAATAAGTGATCTTTCATGAATAATTCTGAGGTTATACTTGATAATGTATTTGGATATATTTTGCACAATTTTAAGTATTATTCCATTTTGGTCCCATTTGGCCTTATTGTGATTTTATCATATGGATATATTTCACCACTTTATGAACAGAAATAATCTTGGTATTTCATATATTAGATAAAAACTCATCCCATTTCAGTTTAAAAGTATAAAAACAAATTAATAATAAAGGATATGTGAGGAATCAGGATATGTATACAAGGACAGCACTGGTGGACTAAATTATTTCTGGTCCTTAGGGTTGGAAGAAATTAACTGTAGGACCTGCAGAGATTTTGAGGGCAAAAAAAGCTTCTTCCCAAGGCACAGGAAAGGGTCCAGTGATTTTTAGTCTGTTTGTTGTATTAAAAGGAAATAACTTTACTAATCATCACTGGCTAGTTTGAAGCTATTTGAAAGAGCCTAACAGATTGACTTGAGTATTGATCCTAAAAAGTAATGCTAGGGAAGCCTACTGGTAATGACTGACTTAAGGAGACAACTATTAGAAAGAGAGGAAGAGAATTATAGTTTAAGTAGGTGCATTTCCACAGAAATAAAACTGTTGAAAGGGTAATAATTAAAATGTATGGTTTTGGAATAATACAATGTTCAATAGAGATAGTGAACAAGTTGATGATGGTTGTTGAAAAACTAATTTCTTCCCAGAAGATAAAATGAAAGGAATGTTTCAGAACCCAGAGCAAAGTTGGAGTAGACAATCATACTGGAAAAGATTGAAAGACATTTCCACAGATAAAACATGCATATTATAGAAATTCCAGAAGAAAAAAGAAATAAATGGAAGAAATAGTATACCTAAATGAGAATTAGAAGAAAGTCTACCTAATCAAAAAACAGTTAAGTGGGATTTAATTAGTAAATGGTCTTGGCACAGTTGACTCTCCACCTAAAAGATAGCAAATTCAGAGCTTTATCACACATGGAATTCAAAATTAAATCCCAGTTGAAATAAAGGTTGAAATGTAAAGTAAATCTTAAAAAGTTGGACATTAAATTATAACTGAAGTGAGCAAAATGTTTTTAAAGAAGACATTAAAATTATAAAGTATAAAGAAACATATAAATATATTTGAATGTATAAAAAACATTTTTATGACAAAAATTTAGAAGGCATACAAAAGTCAAAGTTGAATTTCATAATTAATGACAAATAGAGTTAGTGTCTATAAGTGCAGAAATTCTAGAAACTGGTAAGATTTCTCTGGGAATTAAGAATTTTACCTTTTGAAATGATATTTTAATATAAATAACAGAAAAAAGAAATCCTTTTCATAAGTATTCAGCAAAATGTAAATTGGGAAAATTGAGATTTAATTTTAAGTGACCATTTAGGGAATTTCAGTTTGTTGTTGTTGTTTCAGTGTTAAAAATCCAATGTTAATGTTAATGTGGACAAATATTATTTTCAAAAAATGCTACTAAGAATGTAAAGTGGTATAGTTTTCTGGGAAAATAACCTGGCAAAACCAATTAAAATTTAAAAGGTATATCTGCTAAACTTATCCAGTATCCTTCAGTATATTCTATGAAATTGTGTACAATATATTATACATGTTACCTAACCAAACTTGGGTCCACTTGCCCACATGCAATAAAGCCAACCTACTGACACTGGGTTGTGGTGAAGGAAAGTGGAGCATTTTTTTTGCACGACACCAAGCAAGGAGTCCAGGGAAGCTAGTCCTCAAAACACCTGAACTCCTGGGTGGGTTTCAGGAAAGCATTTTCAAAGGCCAGGTGAGGGAGGGGAGTCACACGGTATGTCACAGCTCATGCACAATTCTCAGATTGATTGATGGTGAGCTAATAGGGTAGTGTCACATTGTTAATCCTCAGGCTCTAGTAGGTTTGGGGGCTACATGCTCATGGCTATCAGGTTTGAATCTGCACTTTGGAACTCAGGGAAATGTCAAGGAGGCTGAATGAAGCCTGTTTCCTACAAACAAATGGGACTGAGAAGGGATTTGTACCCAGGAGGGCCGCACAGGGTCCTCCTCAATTTCAAAATGTCAAAAAAAATTTTATATGCCAAAGAAAATTTGCATAGGACAGAGTTAAACAGGCAAGGAAGACCTTATTCAATGCTACTGAAACAGGGGTCAAAACTATCGTAATAGGGAAGAGAGACCGAAGACAACTCCATATACAAAAGGCAGCTGGGGATGTAAAACTAAAAGGCAGGGTGGGATTAAAAATTAAAATAATTCCTGGTACCTTTGATTCACTTAGCAATCCTTTTCAGAACAGTATAGAAATAGGTGCTCTCATGAGGTTAAAAAGCTAACAGGTCTCCTATTGCTAAGAGGAACAAAACAATTATAGTAAAAATGAACATAACAAATTTTTACCTAATGCATCTTCTGGGGAAACAATAGCTTCATGGTGCATGTATATGGACCATGTTGTTTAGTCGTTTCTGAGATTATAGTAGGTATAATTGATAGACACAGGAATGACTCATTTGGGCACTTCATTTATATATGCATACATGTATGTATGTGTGCATGCATGTGCTGATAACAATAGGACCATCATCATTTATAACTTTCCCCCCACTGCTCAGCATGGACACTGAGAAATGCATGATTTTGCCATTCAGCTGTATTCACTAGCATTACTTTAGTCTTACACGAGGTTCTTGTCCATGAAATGGCTTAATTGTTCATTACGGGAACTTACAGAATGCTCCATCAACTCCATCAATGGAAAGCATCAACAGATACCATCATGCCCTAACATCGTTTGAATATTTCACTTCAAAATCCTCTCTTTGCAGTTTCCACCAATCCCATTGTTGATCAGGATTGATTGCACAATCCTAATCAAATCCACTCTCTTCCTACCAATGAAAGACCTTCCTTAAGCCAAACTTTCCATTTTCAGTAAATTCACACCTTGTCTTTCTCCCACCCCTCCCAGACACTGCCGCAGCTCTCTAGAGATGACATTCTCCCTTACCACGGTGAGTAATAAGCTCAGCCGTGTATTATCAACAGGTTATGTTGGGATGTTTGGGTAGCCAGTATTTGACAACCATGTGGCTATCTGGTAAAGAAACCAAAAAGACATTGTAGGATACTTACCTGAGGCCAAAAAAAAAAAGAAAAGAAAAGAAATCAAAGAATATCTGAGATCTGAGGGAATAAAGGAAAAAAGTGAACATTTTCCCTAAATGGGAGTATAGACTTCACTGAATATACAACAGAGCTGATTATAAAATATTTATTAACTTACAAGTAGCAAACACAAAGAGCTTTAGAGTATATATTAAGGCCTTAAACATTGTCATTTTTTGTTAGTTTCACTTCACTTAGCTCCAGTTTTTATTACCAAAAATAAGTATATTGATGAACTTAGAAGAGGTGTACTCTTTACTTAAAGTGAATAAGTAATAAGTATGGAATCCTGGAACATAGGAGGAGAGCACCATATGAAAACTGAATTGCTCTCCCTGATTTGGTTGTTTTCAAATCACATGAAGCCTGTGAGGTGTTTCTGCTTACCAAAATATTAAGCATTGGTTGTACCATATAATAGCATTTTATCAGGTGTTTAATTATAAAGCTTTCATTAAAAGAACGTCTCTCCATGGGTGCATAATTTAAAATGACTGACCAACAAGTTATAATATAAATAAGTTTTTACAAAAGTTTTCTAATTCATTTGTTCCTTGTTTTGATTAGCTCTATTTTTAAATATAGAATCATACAAAACACCTATGCTACTTCCAGGAGTGCCTTTATCATAGGGAAATAGAGTGAGCAAATTCACAAGTGGTATTCACAGAAATATGGTAGGAGGTTTTGGGATCAGAAGAGACTGACTTTTATCACTGAAAATTAGTAGGCATTGTGAATTGAGGCTACACAGTTAATGCTTTTTTGTTCTCAGGAAATTACAGCTCAGAAGGAATGCTGGCATTTTGGGTTTGCTAATCTGCATGGCTTTGTGTGCTCTAGTCTTTCAGTCACAATCAAATAATCATTTCCTCATTTGTCTTCATTCATTTCCTGCCCCCTCCTTGCATTTAAATATCAAATGTCCTTTGCTTTTGACCAGAGACTCTTCAACAAAAGCCCTGTAGTTCCTGACATCATTCTTTTGTGAAAAAGAGTGCTTGGGCATATACTAACATAAATAGTTCTTTTTTCTTGGTCAAAAGCAACTGTTCAGCTTATTGTACTGGTATTCTTATACAATATAAGACTTCATTCCAATACACTATCATAAAGGGATTTAGGAAAACAGGAGTTGTGAGCAGAAAATTGCATTGTGAATAATGTTGTTTTGACATCAAATCTGAAATCTTCATTTGATTTTAGGGTTTTTGTTTGTTTATTTATTTATTTCAGAACAAGCCATGAAGTATAAAGGTTATCTATCTGTCATCTATGAATCTATAATCTATGTCTATCTCTCATCAGTCATTTTAAAATTACCATTTTTATTAAGGCTTTTTGTTGGTAGCAGGGTTTTTGTTCTACAAATACCCACTTCCTACCAAGTCACAGTGCCTCCCAAGACAACAATCTGTAAGACAGAAAAGGGTGCATTTTAAAAGTGCTGTGTAGGAGGTATTAGAACAAATGCTGCTATACCCGAAGAGAATTTTTGCACATAACTCCCTCGCAGTTCTTTAAAAGTGTACCCTTTCATATAAAAATATCTGCTTGGAAGCTAACAAACAAGAAGAAAAAAACATTTTTGCCTTTTTAGGTGCTGTCTTGTCAATGCAACTCAAATTGATGTTTCAGGTTACTCACCCCAGAAAAATCTGCAGGAGTCCCAAGATTATGTGTATGTGTTAAGGGGTTCAGAATATGCCGCTCCAAAATAAGTCACTTTGGCATATTGAAAATTTTGAGCTGAAGACACTTGAGAAACAACAGATGCAGGAAGGACTCCCTGACCTTCTCCTTTCTACTTAAAAGTAGGTCATAAAATTTCCCATGAGAAAGTTGTTCTTCCTGCACGAGGAAAACAAGAACATTCCTATTACTGGAGATTGGAGGTCAGTGCTGAAACGGACGTGTACAAACAAGCCTTTATCGTCCATAAGTTTTCCCCAAATATATCTTAGTCACTTTCTCAGAATTTATTTCCCCTAGAAGTGTAATCCCCTTTTCTTTCGTACTGTCACTTTTCCACAATTTTATCATTCTTTGTTAAAAAGGTATATAAGCTCTTGGCCCTAACTGCTTCTTTGAGTCTTCATTTTCCCTGTAAAAGCTCTTGTATGCATGTAAAAATGTTAAATACAATGTGTGTGTTTTTCTCCTGTTAATATGTCATTTGTAATTTCAATCCATAGGACCCAGGACCTAAGGAGGTGGAGAAAATTTTTCTTTCATCCCCTACCATAATGGTGATGAGGATGGGATATCGTTAGCTGGGATTCCCTACACACTTCAGAGGCTGTAGCTAAGATTTGGGATACACCTGAAATAGCCAGCAAAAGGTAAGTGACTTTTATGCTTTTTGTTTTGTGTATTCTTTGTTTTAATTGATCTTTTCCCTCCCAGAGATCAGAATTGTTTTCCTTTCTCTCTGTCTTTTGTGTCATTTTCATAAGGAGGATAAGCACAGCATAGAACACAGGCATGGGTCTTATAAGCCTGTTGTTTGAGGTGGTCTCATAGATCAGTGAGTTTATGGTTCTCGCTGGACTGGAGTCTGTTTGGACAAGCTTTGCTGTGGTTCACCAATAAAAATACTGGGTGAGATTCTCCTTTCACCTTGTTTTGTGTTCTGAGAGCATGCCTTATAACCTGCCTTCTGTCAACCAGGAGGTGTAGATTGTTGGACCTGCATCAGGTAGCTAGCCATCAGACCAGGAACCCAAGACACAGAGTGTGCTTGCAGCATTTTCTGTGTCTGACTGTGCCAGCTCTAGGGGAATTTGTCATAATAAGAGGTCTCAGCCTTTAAGGGACCTTTGTTATCTCTACCTTTATTGCCTTTTTAGTGCTGGAAAAGTGGCATATCAGTATCAGCTGCCCAGTATCAGATTATCAAGTCTGTGATTGGAGGTGTCTTACTTTTGTGAGAGACTGGTGATACAAGTTCTCACAAACACTATTCTTAACCATTTGTGACAACAAGGGCCTTTGCTTTCTTTTTAAAAATTGAGATACAGTTTATTTACAATATTAGTTTCAGGTATGTACAACATAGTGTTTCAAAAATTTTACAGATTTTTTTTCCATTTAGAGCTATTATAAAATATTGGCTATATTCCCTGTGCTGTGTAATATATACTTGTAGTTTATATATTTTATACATAGTAGTTTGTACCTCTTAATCTCTTAATCCTATATTGCCCCTCCCCATTTCCCTCTCCCCACTGGTAACCACTAGTTTGTTCTCTATATCTCTGAGTCTGTTTCTATTTTGTTATATATATATTCTCTTGTTTTATTTTTTAGATTCCACATATAAATGAAAACATACAGTATGTGTCTTTCTCTGTCTGACTTATTTCACTAAGCACGTTGCCCTTCAGGTCCAACCATGTTGTTGCAGATGGAAAATTTTCATTCTTTTTTATGGCTGAGTAGTATTCCATTGTATATATACCACATCTTCTTTATCTATTGATGGACACTTAGGTTGCTTCCATATTTTGGTGATAATAAGTAATGCTGCTATGAACATTGGAGTGCATGTATCTTTTAAATTAGTGTTTTCATTTTCTTCAAATATATACTCAGGAGTGGAATTGCTGGATCATATGGTAGTTCTATTTTTAGTTTTTTGAGAAATCTCCATACTCTTTTCCACAGTGGCTGCACCAATTTACATTCTGACCAAGAGTGTACTGAGGTTGCCTTTTCTCCATATCCTCACCAACATTTGCTCTTTGTGGTCTTTTTTGATGATAGCCATTCTTACAGGTATGAGGTGATATCTCATCATGGTTTTGATTTATATTTCTCTGATAATTAGCGATGTTGAGCATTTTTTCATATGTCTGTTGACAATCTGTATGTCCTCTGTGGAAAAATGTTTATTCAGGTCTTCTGCCCATTTTTCAATAGGGTTGTTTGTTTTTTTGGTATTGAGTTGTATGAACTGTTTATATATGTTGGATATTAATCCTTTATCGGTCATATCATTTGCAAATGTCTTCTCTCATTCAGTAGGTTGTCTTTTCATTTTGTCAGTGGTTTCCTTTGTTGAGCAAAAAAAAGCTTTTAAGTTTACTTAGGTCCCATTTGTTTATTTCTGCTTTTTTTCCCCTTTGCTTTAGGAGACAGATCCAAAAAAAATATTGCTACAATTTATGTCAAACAGTGGTCCACCTATGTTTTCTTCTAGGAGTTTTATGGTTTCCAGTTTTACACTTAGGTCTTTAATCCATTTTGAATTTATTTTGTATATGGTGTGAGAAAAGGTTCTAATTTCATTCTTTTACATGTAGCTGTCCAGTTTTCCCAGCACCACTTATTGAAGAGACTGTCTTTTCTTGTTTATTTATTCTTCCATTGTTGTAGATTAATTGATCGTAAGTGTATGGGTTTATTTCTGAGCTCTCTATTCTGTTCCGTTGATCTATGTGTCTGTTTCTTTTCCACACCATACTGTTTTGACTACTGTAGCTTTGTAGTATCTTAAGCTACCTTTATGAGTGGCTTTTTGAATCATATGGGCTGTACCCACACTGGGGGTATCTCTTGCGTCCATGATAAAAAAAATTATTCGAAGTCTAAAAAATTACCTCTAGGTCTTTCTATGGAAAGGCTTATTGGATTTAGTCACAGTTAAAAGGGGTATAACTTTAAAGAGTCTACTTGTCAATGGCCAGATGATGGATCCTTTGATTTGAAAAAAAAAAAACTTTTATATTTGAAAAAAATGTTAAAGAGCTCTTATCCTAAACAAATGTCCTATTGGTACCTGTGGAATGATTAAATTGAAAGGACACAAAAGAGCATTATGGCTAGCCTATGGACTCTTTTAACAAGATTAAAGAATGGAAATGAAAACAAAAGTTAAATTCCATACCCACAGTGAATTCCCCTTCCCTGTGCTCCTATACCCTTGTTTATAACTAACTCCCTGTCTGACCCTCCAGAAGATCTTCTGGATCTCCTGACCCCTGGCTCAAATCCTCCTCCCCAAATCCAACCCTGCCTCCTCAACAAATTCCTTTAATCCCTGAAACTTCTTTGATTTGCCCAGAAAATTCCTTAAATACCCAACTGACCACTTTCTTCTCTTACCCTGCAAAAATTATAGAAAATAATCCAGCCTGATGGCCAGGACTGGGCATACAGTTTACTTACGTAAATACTAATGGCCAAGAAATAACCTTGGCAGAGGTCCAGGACCATGCAGTAGGGCTTGTTTTGCTGTCCTGTATAATTTTACCTACCTTCTGGGTATCTATCTAGCCTTCCTATGCAATGTCCTTTGTGGATGTATCCTGGACCCCCACCACAAAAATACGTGTCCCTTGGACAGCACCAGATCCTTTAAGCTACAACGCCTTTTACTCCCGCTTTTGAAAGATTCCACCAAATTTAGAGAGGAGTTAGAAGGCTTGGTGGCCATTCACAGCCCCACTCATAGGGACCTCAACAGGCTACTAAGAGGTGTTTTTTCTACCCATGCTTATACTGTAGTTATAAGACAAGCCAGACAGCCCCCCAGGAAAAGTCGCCTTACGTAACAGAGAAAACAGTTGGTCGGAACTTCTCCCAGGCCTCTTCCAGTGATCAGGAAACGGATCATCTGGATGCTGATATTTAAGGCCTGATAGAAGCAATTGTAGATACCTTTCCCCCAAGGTGAATTGGTCTAAGGTTGAGTTGTGCACTCAGAAAGAAGGGGAGCATCCCAAGGTCTTTGTTTTTTTTTGTTTTTTTAAATTTTTATTTATGTATTTATTTATCTATGGCTGTGTTGGGTCTTTGTTTCTGTGCGAGGGCTTTCTCTGGTTGCGGCAAGCGGGGGCCGCTCTTCATCACGGTGCACGGGCCTCTCACTATCGCGGCCTCTCTTGTTGCGGAGCACAGGCTCCAGACGCGCAGGCTCAGTAATTGTGGCTCACGGGCCCAGCCGCTCCGCGGCATGTGGGATCCTCCCAGACCAGGGCTTGAACCCGTGTCCCCTGCATTGGCAGGCAGATTCTCAACAACTGCGCCACCAGGGAAGCCCCCAAGGTCTTTGTTGAATGCTTTTATACAGACTTTCCAAAAGCACACTGCATTAAACCCTGAAACCCCAGAACATAGAAATCTTTAATTTCCCCCTTAGTGAGAAATCTTCTCCCTAATATAAGAAGACAAATCCAAAATGGCATGGTTGGCTGTGCAGGACAATCTCTCAATGTTATTATTGAAGTTGCTATTTAATTCTTTGAAAATAGCTTGCAGGAAAGCAGGAGAAAAAAGGAATTGAAATCAACAGTCCTTGCCTTGCAAATTGAGTCTTTAAAAAACAGAAGTAAGAATCTAAGTGTAACTTAATACCCACCCATTTTTCTTGCCAGCCACAGAGCCTTCCCAGCCATCTCAAGATATTTGCAGATATTGTAAAAGGGCAGGACATTGGAAAGGCAATTGTTCTGCCTATAAAACAGAAGTAAGCTTAAATATACAGTATCCCTAGATCTCAGCAGCCTCAGAGAGTCTATTTTTCCCCTTCCGTGGGACAGTTTCGCATAGATTGATGGGGTCAGTCAATCCTCAGTTGTACCTCAGAACCCAGCATTAAACTTAAAATAGAATATTAGGAACGGTACTTCTTAACTGATACCAGTGGAACTTTCTCTACCATTGACTTAGAGGATTTATATCTGTTTGTCACCTCTAATTCTGTTCAAGCTGTCGGAGTCTCTGGGCAACCTATTTTATTGTCAGATCTCAGGCCACTGCAAAATCCTTAGGTCCTCTAACCACCCATGATATCTTTCTAGTTTCTGGTTCTTCATCAGCAAACCTTTTAGGTAGAGGCTTGTTATGTAAATTTAATGCCACCATACAATGTAATGAGAAAAGTATTTTTATTTCCCTGCTCCCAGACCAAATCACAAGCTCCCTACTTTCCCCAATGGAGACCTGTCTCAATTTAAAATCCTCTGAAGAGAGTGCAACCTTAAGAGATGTACTAGTTAGTCTCTGGTACTCACATGCAAATGAAGTTGGATTGCTCTTCAGTGCAGTGCCCATGCACATTTTCTGGAAAAGGAATAAACCTGTCCCAGCAGTAGCCCAACACCCTCTTTCTCAAGAAGCAAAAAAAAACAAAAACAAAAACTTATAGGGCTTCCCTGGTGGCGCAGTGGTTGAGAGTCTGCCTGCCAATGCAGGGGACACGGGTTCGAGCCCTGGTCTGGGAAGATCCCACATGCCGCGGAGCAACTGGGCCCGTGAGCTACAATTACTGAGCCTGCGCGTTTGGAGCCTGTGCTCCGCAACAAGAGAGGCCGCGGTAGTGAGAGGCCCGCGCACCGCGATGAAGAGTGGCCCCCGCCTGCCACAACTAGAGAAAGCCCTCGCACAGAAACGAAGACCCAACACAACCATAAGTAAATAAATTAATTAATTAAAAAAAAATGTTCCCCTCCTAACTCAGGAATACTGTTAAAAAAAAAAACTTATAATAGAGCCAAGTGTTCTTATATTTACTTCCTCACTCTGCGATACCTCAATCTTGTCAGTAAGAAGGGGCATTTGATTCAGATGGGAATCAAATGATTGATTTGTACAAAATGGAAGAGCCCATAAATGTTTTTGTAATTCCTCATCACACTATAGTCTCTAGTGCAACTACTATTCTTACCTCAATTCCTGCTGACGTAGCTTGATTTACAGTCACTGACTCCTGCACAGCTTTCTAATGCCATTGCACACGTTCTCTTTGTATTTACATTTCGAGGAAGACAATTAACATGGACTTGCATACCTTTGAGATATTGTGAGTCTCCCTCAATATTTTCCCAAGTTCTTAAAGCTTAGATTCTCGTTTTTACCCAAGGCTCCCCTCTCGTTCAGTATGTTGATGGCCTCTTACTTTGTAATCAAACTAAGGAAGGTGTTTTTATGGATTCCCTCATTCTCTTAAAGGCACTAACTGAACAAGGCTATAAAGCCTCCCAATGTAGACTTCAATGGGTACAGACAACTGTTACCTACTTAGAACATGAGGTAACTCAGGGCACTCAAAACTCACACCAAAATGCCTTGAGTTAATATTGTCCATCCCTCTTCTGAAAACAAAAACACAACTATGTAAATTTTGGGGGGCAGCTGCTATTGTTGCCAACAAATTCCTAATTCTGCTGCCCTTGCTCTTGGCTTACCCAGTTTTGATAAACATTTTCACCTATGTTGCCAAGACAATAATGGAATTGCTGCAGTATTTTAGTACAACCGTTTGTTCTTAGATAAGTCCTATAGCATAGTTCTCATGTCAGTTAGATGTTGTGGCATCAGACATGCTCCCATGCCTGCATGTTGTAACCATAACTGCCACCCTAATTGACAAAACCATTGCCCTTACATTAGGCTGCCCTTCACCTCTGTGTTCCTCATACTGTTTCTGTTCCCTTACTAGTTCGTAAGACATAGCTCCTCTCTCTACATGGAGGCAGACCACCTATGAACAAGCCCTCTTCACCAATCCCTCCCTTATCTTACACTGCTGTAGCACCTTAAATTTGGCTCTTCTAACCCCTCCCAGATGATGGACAGCCCCACTCCATTCCACATGATTGCCTTGCAACTCTAGAAATAATTTCAAAGACACACACGAAAATCTCTTAGATATCCCCTTAGACAACCCAGAATGACTTCAATTTTGTGATGGCTCTTTTAAACAAAATTTCCAGGAAAACATAACTCCTTACAACATAGTTTTCCTACATGAAACTCCTGAGGCATACTCTTTACACACTGTAAAATCAGCCCAAGCTGTTGAACTCACAGCTTTTAGTAAAGCTTACATGTTGGCAAAACAGAAAACTGCCACTATTTACACTAACTCCAGATATGCCTTTGGAGTCTTCCATGCTGTTGGTACAACCTGTAAATCCTGTAGATTCTTAACCTCTGCTGATACTACTGTTGCCAATGGGCATATAATTGTTACTCTATTACAGGCTATTCATCTCCCTACTACAGTGACTATTGTTCACACTCCAGCCCATTGTAAGGAGACTGATACTGTATCTCTAGGGAATGAGAGGGCTGCCAGGACTGCTAAATACAAAACTGAGTTCACCTACCCTTACTCTATCGACTTTACCAACCTGCCTTTATCCCTGACTGATATCCTTTGACATGCCAACCCACAATATGCCACTTTGCCATATTGACAATTCTGAGCTGAAGACACTTGACAAACAACAGCTGTAGGAAGGGCTCCCTGGCCTCCCCCTTCTACCTAAAAGCACAGCATACAATTTCTTATGAGAAAGGTGCTTTCCCTACACTGGGAGAGAGGAACATTTTTATCACCAGAGACTGGGAGTTGAGGCTGAGATGACTCTGTACAAACAGACATACTAAAATACCCCTTTTCTTCCTTAGTTTCCTCCATATATTTCTGAGTCACTTTTCCACAATTTATCACCTCTAGAGATGTAACACGCTTTTCCTTTGTCTTGTCACTTCTCCTCAAACTTATCTTTCTTTGTTAAGAAGCATATCAGCTCTCAGTCCTAACTGCTTCTTGGATTTTACTTTTTCCCATGAATGCTCTTATGTGTATGTAAAAATATTAAATAAAATTTGTATGCTTTTCTCTTCTTAACCTGTCTTTTGTCAGTTCGATAGATTGATCCCAGCCACAGAACCTAAGAGGGTGGAGGAAAGTTCTTTTACATCCCCTGCATATGCTTGTTTATATCATATTTTATTAGATATAAAATGAAAATTAGATAAGAGTAAGTGCAAATATATACTGTCTTTCTTCTGCTTTTATTGAGATATAATTGACATACAGCAGTATATAAGTTTAAGGTGTAAAGCATAATGATTTGACTTGCGCGCATCACGAAATGACTATCACAGTAAGTTTAGTGAACTTTCATCTTCTCATACAGATACAGAATTAAAGAAATAGAAAAAATTTTTGTGTGTGATGAGAACTCAGGATTTACTCTCTTAACAATTTTTATATATAACATACAACAGTGTTGATTATATTTATCATTATACACTAAATGCCTAGTACTCATTTATCTTATAATGGTAGTTTCCACTATCTTTGTACATTTCCCCTCCCCTCCTGTTCCTCGCCTCTGGGAACCACAAATGTGGTCTCTTTTTCTATGAGTTGTTTGTTTTGAAGTATAAATGACCTACAACACTTGTTAGTTCCTATTACACAACATAGTGATTTTTTTCTACACATTTCAAAATGATTACCACAATAAATCTGTTACTATAACAGACTATATACAAAGATATTCCTTAGGTATTGACTATATTCCCCACACTGTACATTTTATACCCGTGACTGGATTTATTTTGCAACTGGAAATTTGTACTTCTTAAACTCCCTCACCTATTTCTTTCCTCCCCACAAACCCCTCTCCTCTGGTAACCACCTGTTTGTTCTCTGTATCTAAAACTCTTTCTGTTTTTTTTTTTTTTTTAACATCTGTATTGGTGTATAATTGCTTTACAATGGTGTGTTAGTTTCTGCTTTATAACAAAGTGAATCAGTTATACATATACATATATCCCCATATCTCTTCCCTCTTGTGTCTCCCTCCCTCCCACCCTCCCTATCCAACCCCTCTAGGTGGTCACAGAGTACCGAGCTGATCTTCCTGTGCTATGCGGCTGCTTCCCACTAGCTGTCTACTTTACATTTGGTAGTGTATATATGTCCATGCCACTCTCTCACTTTGTCCCAGCTTACCCTTCACCCTCCCCATATCCTCAAGTCCATTCTCTAGTAGGTCTGCGTCTTTATTCCCATCTTGCCCCTAGGTTCTTCATGACGATGTTTTTTTTCTTTTTTAGATTCCATATATATGTGTTAGCATACGGTATTTGTTTTTCTCTTTCTGACTTACTTCAGTCTGTATGACAGACTCTAGGTGCATCCACCTCACGACAAATGACTCAGTTTCATTTCTTTTTATGGCTGAGTAATAAAAAGATTGTATATATGTACCACATTGTATATATGTACCACAATGTACCATTGTATATATGTACCACATCTTCTTTATCCATTCATCTGTTGATGGACACTTAGGTTGCCTCCATGTCCTGGCTATTGTAAATAGAGCTGCAATGAACATTTTGGTACATGACTCTTTTTGAATTATGGTTTTCTCAGGGTATATGCCCAATAGTGGGATTGCTGGGTCGTATGGTAGTTCTATTTTTAGTATTTTAAGGAACCTCCATACTGTTCTCCATAGTGGCTATATCAATTTACATTCCCACCAACAGTGCAAGAAGGTTCCCTTTTCTCCACACCCTCTCCAGCATTCAGTGTTCCTAGATTTTTGATGATGGCCATTCTGACCAGTGTGAGATGATATCTCATTGTAGTTTTGATTTGCATTTCTCTAATGATTAAGGATGTTGAGCATTCTTTCATGTGTTTGTTGTCAATCTGTACATCTTCTTTGGAGAAATGTCTATTTAGGTCTTCTGCCCATTTTTGGATTGGGTTGTTTGTTTTTTTGATATTGAGCTGCATGAGCTGCTTGTAAATTTTGGAGATTAATCCTTTGTCAGTTGCTTCATTTGCAAATATTTTCTCCATTCTGAGGGTTGTCTTTTGGTCTTGTTTATGGTTTCCTTTGCTGTGCAAAAGCTTTTAAGTTTCATTAGGTCCCATTTGTTTATTTTTGTTTTTTATTTCCATTTCTCTAGGAGGTAGGCCAAAAGGATCTTGCTGTGATTTATGTCATAGAGTATTCTGCCTATGTTTTCCTCTAAGAGTTTTATAGTGTCTGGCCTTACATTTAGGTCTTTAATCCATTTTGAGTTTATTTTTGTGTATGGTGTTAGGGAGTGTTCTAATTTCATTCTTTTACATGTAGCTGTCCACTTTTCCCAGCACCACTTATTGAAGAGGCTGTCTTTTCTCCACTGTATATGCTTGCCTCCTTTATCAAAGATAAGGTGACCATATGTGTGTGGGTTTATCTCTGGGCTTTCTATCCTGTTCCATTGACCTACATTTCTGTTTTTGTGCCGGTACCATACTGTCTTGATTAGTGTAGCTTTGTAGTATAGTCTGAAGTCAGGGAGCCTGATTCCTCCAGCTCCATTTTTCTTTCTCAAGATTGCTTTGGCTATTCGGGGTCTTTTGTGTTTCCATACAAATTGTGAAATTTTTTGTTCTAGTTCTGTAAAAAATGCCAGTGGAAGTTTGATAGGGATTGCATTGAATCTGTAGATTGCTTTGGGTACAGTAGTCATTATCACAATGTTGATTCTTCAATCCAAGAACATGGTATATCTCTCCATCTGTTTGTATCATCTTTAATTTCTTTCATCAGTGTCTTATAATTTTCTGCATACAGGTGTTTTGTCTTCTTAGGTAGGTTTATTTCTAGATATTTTATTCTTTTTGTTGCAATGGTAAATGGGAGTGTTTTCTTAATTTCACTTTCAGATTTTTCATCATTAGTGTATAGGAATGCAGGAGATTTCTGTGCATTAATTTTGTATCCTGCTACTTTACCAAATACATTGATTAGCTCTAGTAGTTTTCTGGTAGCATCTTTAGGATTCTCTATGTATAGTCTCATGTCATCTGCAAACAGTGACAGCTTTACTTCTTCTTTTCCGATTTGGATTCCTTTTATTTCTTTTTCTTCTCTGATTGCTGTGGCTAAAACTTCCAAAACTATGTTGAATACTAGTGATGAGAGTGGGCAACCTTGTCTTGTTACTGATCTTATTGGAAATGGTTTCAGTTTTTCACCATTGAGAACGAAGTTGACTGTGGGATGTCATATATGGCCTTTATTATGTTGAGTTAAGTTCCCTCTATGCCTACTTCCTGGAGAATTTTTACCATAAATGGGTGTTGAATTTTGTCAAAAGCTTTCTCTGCATCTATTGAGATGATCATATGGTTTTTATCCTTCAGTTTGTTAATATGGTGTATCACATTGATTGATTTGCATATACTGAAGAATCCTTATATTCCTGGGATAAACCCCACTTGATCATGGTGTATGATCCTTTTAATGTGCTGTTGGATTCTGTTTGCTAGTATTTTGTTGAGGATTTTTGCATCTATGTTCATCAGTGATATTGGCCTGTAGTTTTCTTTCTTTGTGACATCTTTGTCTGATTTTGGTATCAGGGTGATGGTGGCCTCGTAGAATGAGCTTGAGAGTGTTCCTCCCTCTGCTATATTTTGGAAGAGTTTGAGAAGGATAGGTGTTAGCTCTTCCCTAAATGTTTGATAGAATTCGCCTGTGAAGCCATCTGGTCCTGGACTTTTGTTTCTTGGAAGGTTTTTAATCACAGTTTCAATTTCAGTGCTTGTGATTGGTCTGCTCATATTTTCTATTTCTTCCTGGTTCAGTCTCGGCAGGTTGTGCATTTCTAAGAATTTGTCCATTTCTTCCAGGTTGTCCATTTTATTGGCATATAGTTGCTTGTAGTAATCTCTCATGATCCTTTGTATTTCTGCAATGTCAGTTGTTACTTCCCCTTTTTCATTTCTAATTCTATTGATTTGAGTCTTTCCCTTTTTTTCTTGATGAGTCTGGCTAATGGTTTATCAATTTTGTTTATCTTCTCAAAGAACCAGCTTTTAGTTTTATTGATCTTTGCTATTGTTTTCTTCATTTCTTTTTCATTTATTTCTAATCTGATATTTATGATTTCTTTCCTTCTGCTAACTTTGGAGGATTTTTTTGTTCTTCTTTCTCTAATTGCTTTAGCTGTAAGGTTACGTTGTTTACTTGAGACGTTTCTTGTTTCTTAAGGTAGGATTGTATTGCTATAAACTTCCTTCTTAGAACTGCTTTTGCTGCATCCCATAGGTTTTGGGTCGTCTTTTCATTGTCATTTTTTCGAGGTATTTTTTGATTTCCTCCTTGATTTCTTCAGTGATCTCTTGGTTATGTAGTAGTGTATTGTTTAGCCTCCATGTGTTTGTATTTTTTACAGATTTTTTTCCTGTAATTGATATCTAGTCTCATAGCATTGTGGTGGGAAAAGATACTTGATACGATTTCAGTTTTCTTAAGTTTATCAAGGCTTGATTTGTGACCCAAGATATGCTCTATCCTGGAGAATGTTCCATGATCACTTGAGAAGAAAGTGTATTCTGTTGTTTTTGGATGGAATGTCCTATAAATATCAATTAAGTCCATCTTGTTTAATGTATCACTTAAAGCTTGTGTTTCCTTATTTTTTTTCATTTTGGATGATCTGTCCATTGGTGAAAGTGGGGTGTTAAAGTCCCCTACAATGATTGTGTTACTGTTGATTGCCCCTTTTATGGCTGTTAGTATTTGCATTATGTATTGAGGTGCTCCTATGTTGGATGCATAAATATTTACAATTGTTATATCTTCTTCTTGGATTGATCCCTTGATCATTATGTAGTGTCCTTCTTTGTCTCTTGTAATAGTCTTTGTTTTAAAGTCTATTTTGTCTGATATGAGAATTGCTACTCCAGCTTTCTTTTGATTTCCATTTGCATGGAACATCTTTTTCCATCCCTTGACTTTCAGTTTGTGTGTGTCCCTAGGTCTGAAGTGGGTCTCTTGTAGACAGCATATATATGGGTCTTGTTTTTGTATCCATTCAGCCAATCTGTGTCTTTTGGTTGGAGCATTTAATCCATTTACATTTAAGGTAATTATTGATATGTATGTTCCTATTACCATTTTCTTAATTGTTTTGGGTTTGTTATTGTAGGTCTTTTCCTTCTCTTGTGTTTCCTGCCTAGAGAAGTTCCTTTAGCATTTGTTGTAAAGCTGCTTTGGTGGTGCTGAATTCTCTTAGCTTTTGCTTGTCTATAAAGGTTTTAATTTCTCTGTCGAATCTGAATGATATCCTTGCTGGGTAGAGTAATGTTGGTTGTAGGTTTTTCCCCTTCATCACTTTAAATATGTCCTGCCACTCCCTTCTGGCTTGCAGAGTTTCTGCTGAAATATCAGCTGTTAACCTTATGGGGATTCCCTTGTGTGTTATTTGTTTCTTTTCCCTTGCTGCTTTTAATATTTTTTCTTTGTATTTAATTTTTATAGTTTGATCAATATGTGCTTGGCATGTTTCTCCTTGGATTTATCCTGTGTGGGACTCTCTGTGATTCATGGAGTTGATTAACTATTTCCCTTCCCATAGTAGGGAAGTTTTCAACTATAATCTCTTCAAATATTTTCTAAGTCCCTTTCTTTTTCTCTTCTTCTGGGACCCCTGTACTTCGAATGTTGGTGCATTTAATGTTGTCCCAGATGTCTCTGAGACTGTCCTCAATTCTTTTCATTCTTTTTTCTTTATTCTGCTCTGCAGTAGTTATTTCCACTATTTTATCTTCCAGGTCGCTTATCTGTTCTTCTGCCTCAGTTATTCTGCTATCGATCCCTTCTAGAGAATTTTTAATTTCATTTATTGTGTTGTTCATCATTGTTTGTTTGCTCTTTACTTCTTCTAGATCCTTGTTAAATGTTTCTTGTATTTTCTCCATTCTATTTCCAAGATTTTGGATCATCTTTACTATCATTATTCTGAATTCTTTTTCAGGTAGACTGCCTATTTCCTCTTCATTTGTTAGGTTTGGTGTGTTTTTTACGTTGCTCCTTCATCTGCTGTGTGTTTCTCTGTCTTCTCATTTTTCTTAACTTACTGTGTTTGGGGTCTCCTTTTCCCACACTGCAGGTTTGTAGTTCCCGTTATTTTGGTGTCTGCCCCCAGTGGGTAAGGTTGGTTTAGTGGGTTGTGTAGGCTTCCTGGTGGAGGGGACTAGTGCCTGTGTTGTGGTGGATGAGGCTGGATATTGTGTTTCTGGTGGGCAGGTCCACGTCTGGTGGTGTGTTTTGGGGTGTCTGTGGCCTTATTATGATTTTAGGCAGCCTCTCTGCTAACGAATGGGGGTGTGTTCCTGTCTTGCTAGTTGTTTGGCATAGGGTGTCCAGCACTGTAGCTTGCTAGTCGTTGAGTGGAGCTGGGTCTTGGCATTGAGGTGGAGATCACTGGGAGATTTTCACCGTATGATATTATGTGGAGCTGGGAGGTCTCTTGTGGACCAGTGTCCTGAACTTGGCTCTCCCACCTCTGAGGCCCAGCCCTGACGCCTAACTGGAGCACCAAGAGCCTGTCATCCACATGGCTCAGAATAAAAGGGAGAAAAAGAAAGAAAGAACGAAGAAGATAAAATAAAATAAAGTAAAGTAAAGTAAAACAATAAAATTAAAAAGTTGTTAAAATAAAAAGTAAAAAATAATTGTTAAAAAAAATTTTTTTTTAAGTAATAAAAAAAAAAGAAAGAAAGAAAGAAGAGAGCAACCAAACCAAAAAACAAATCCACCATTGATAACAAGCGGTAAAAACTATACAAAAAAAAACGGACATACAAAAAAAAAAAAAACAACGGACAGACAGAATCCTAGGACAAATGTTAAAAGCAAAGCTATACAGACAGAATCACACACAGAAGCATACACATGCGTGTAGGTCACCTGAGGGTGTCTGCTCTTGCCCAGACAGGATGGGCTTAAAGGAGCAGTTGATTCAGGGGCTCTGGCTCACACAGGCCAGGGGAGGGAGGGGTATGAAATGCGGAGCGAGCCTGCGGCGGCAGAGGCCAGCATGACGTTGCAACAGCCTGAGGCACGCCATGCGTTCTTCCAGAGAAGTTGTCCCTGGATTACGGAACCCTGGCAGTGGTGGGCTGCACAGTCTCCTGGGAGGGGAGGTGTGGTTAGCGACCTGTGCTCGCACACAGGCTTCTTGTTGGCTGCAGTAGCAGCCTTAGCATCTCATGCCCGTCTGTGGGGTCCGCGCTGATAGCTGCGGCTAGCGCCCTTCTCTGGAGCTCCTTTAAGCAGCTCTCTTAATCCCCTCTCCTCGCGCAGCAGGAAACAAAGATGCAAGAAAAAGTCTCTTGCCTCTTCGGCAGCTCCAGACTTTTTCCCGGTCTCCCTCCCGGCTAGCTGTGGCACACTGTCCCCTTCAGGCTGTGTTCACGCAGCCAACCCCAGTCCTCTCCCTGGGGTCTGAACTCTGAAGCCCGAGCCTCAGCTTCCAGCCCCTGCCTGCCCCATCGGATGAGCAGACAAGCCTCTTGGGTTGGTGAGTGCTGGTCGGCACCTATCCTCTGTGTGGGAATCTCTCCGTTTTGCCCTCCGCACCCCTGTTGCTGTGCTCTCCTCTGTGGCTCCAAAGCTTCCCCCCTCCGCCTCCCTCAGTCTCACCCGTGAAGGGCCTTCCTAGTGGGTGGAAATCTTTCCTCCTTCACAGCTCCCTCCTACTGGTGCAGGTCCCGTCCCTATTCTCTTATCTCTGTTTTTTCTTTTTTCTTTTACCCTACCCAGGTATGTGGGGAGTTTCTTGCCTTTTGGGAGGTCTGATGTCTTCTGCCAGCATTCAGTAGGTGTTCTGTAGGAGTTGTTCCAAATGTAGATGTATTTCTGATGTATTTGTGGGGAGGAAGGTGATCTCCACGTCTTACTCTTCTGCCATCTTGAAGCTCCTCCACTGTTTCTGTTTTGGTGTGCTGTTCATTTGTTATTTAGATTCCACATATAAGTGAAATCATACAGTATTTGTCTCTCTTTTTCTGACTTACTTTACTTAGCGTAATGCCCTCTAGGTCTATCCATGTTTTTGCAAATGGCAAGATTTCACTCTATTATATGGCTGAGTAATATTCTACTGTGTGTATATATATATATATATGTTTATATATATACTACATCTTCTTTAAACATTTATTTGTCAATGGGCACTTAGGTTGCTTCCATATCTTGGGTATTGCAAATAATGTTATGAACATTGGGGTGCACGTAGCTTTTTGAATTAGGGTTTTCATTTTCTTTGGATATATATGCAGGAGTGTAATTTCTGGATCATATGGTAGTTCTATTTTTAATTTTTTTAAGGAATTTCCATATTGTTTTCCATAGTGGCTACACCAATTTAGATTCCCACCAACAGTGCACAAGAGTTCCCTTTTCCCCACATCCTTGCCAACACCTGTTATTTGTTGTCTTTGCTGATAGCCATTCTTACAGGTATGAGGTGATATCTCATTATGGTTTTGATTTGCATTTCCCTGGTGATTAGTGATGTTGAGCATCTCTTCATGTGTCTGTTGGCCACTTATATCTTCTTTGGAAAAATGTCTATTCATCCTCTGCCATTTTTTAATTGAGTTATTTGTTTTTTGGATGTTGAATTGTATGTGTTCTTTGTGTGTTTTGGATGTTAACACCTTATCAGATAAATCCTTTGCAAATATCTTCTCCGATTCAGTAGATGGCTTTTCCATTTTGTTCATAGCTTTCTTCATTGTGCAAAAGCTTTTTAGTTTAATATGGTCCCATTTGTTTATTTTTTGCTTTTCCCTTGTCTGAGGAGACACACCCCCAAAATATTATAAAGACTGATGTTAAAGAGATTAGTGCTTATATTTTTCTTCTAGAAGTTTTATGGTTTCAGGTTTTAACATTTAAGATTTTAACCCCATTTGAGTTTATTTTTGTGCATGATGTAAGGGAGTAGTCCAGTTTGATTATTTTGTGTGTAGATGTCCAGTTTTCCTAACACCATTTATTTAAGAGGCACTTTTCCCCATTGTATATTCTTGCCTCCTTTGTCTATATTAATTGACCATATAACTCTGGTCCATTTCTGGGATCTCTATTCTGTTCTATTTATCTATGTGTCTGTTTTTGTAAGTACCATACTGTTTTGATGACTGTAGCTTTGTAGTTTGAAATCAGGGAGCATGATACCTCCAGCTTTGTTCTTTTTTCTCAAGATTGTTTGGCTATTTGGGGTTCTTTATGTTTCCATAAACATTTTAGAATTAATTGTTCTAGTTTCATGAGAAATGTCATTGGTACTTTTGTAGGGATTGCATTGAATCTATAGATTGCCTTGGGTAGTATGATCATTTTAACAATATTAAGTCTTCTGATCAATGAACATGGTGTGTCTTTCCATCTGTGTCATCTTCAGTTTCTTTTATCAGTGTCTTATAGCTTTGCAAGTACAAGTATTTTATCTCTTTAGTTAGATTGTTTCCTAGGCATTTTATTCTTTTTGATGTAATTGTAAATGAGATTATTTTCTTAACTTCTCTTTCTGATAGTTCGTTGTTAGTGTATAGAAATGCAACAGATTTCTGTGTATTAATTCTATATCCTGCAATTTTACTAAATTCATTGATGAGCTCTAGTAGTTTTTTTGCTGGCCCCCCAGTGGGTGGATCTGGGTCCCAGGGCCTCTGGCTGCAGGGCCCTGGGGATCCTGGGGCTAGTGCTGGCACACTGTTGTATGAGGCTGGGTCTTGGGCCCTTTGGGGGACAGGGCCAGATCCTAGGGCAGCTGTGGGCTCAGGGATCTTAGGGCAGCAGATCTGGTGACGGGTTGGGCCATGTCTCTGCCCAGCTAGCTACTTGGCCTGATGCTTCCCAGTACTGGTGCTGACAGACTGGTTGGCAGGGCCATGTGCCAGAACTAATAAGTTAAAGATAGGATTTCAAAATGGTGCTTGCCTGTACCAGTGTCCATGTGGTAAAACAAGCTCCCCAAAATGGCTCGCATCAGTATCTGTGTCCCCAGGGCAAGCCCCAGCTGCTTTCTGCCTCTCTGAGAGGCTCTCCAAGATCAGCAGTTGGACCTGACCCAGGCTTCTTTCAGATTACTTCTGTAGTGTGTCTTGGAGTGTGTGAGATTTTTGTGTGCACCCTTTAGGAATAGAGTCTCTATTTCCCACAGCCCTCTGGCTTTCTCAAAAGTAAGCCCTGTTGGCCTTCAAAGCCAAATGTTCTGGGGGCTCATCTTCCATGAGCAGGAGCCCCAGGCTGGTGAGCCTGATGTGGGGCTCAGACCACTCGCTCCTTGAAGAGAACCTCTGCAGTTGTAATTGTCTTCCTGTCTACCCTGGGGGTATTGGTCTTGACTATACTGTGTCTCCACCCCTCCTATCCATCTTGTTATGGTTCCTTCTTTATATCTTTAGTTGTATAAGATCTTTCCTCCTAGTCTTCTGGTTTTTCTCATCAATAGTTTATTTGCAAATAGTTGTAATTTTTGTGTGCCCATGGGAGGAGGTGAGCTCAGGGCCTTCCTGCTTCACCGTCTTGGCCCCCAAGGTCTGTACCATCTTTTATTCACACAAAAGTATTTCCTTGGCATTTTCTTATATCGTATCTTATCTTATAATATTTTTAAATTAATTAATTAATTAATTGAATAGCAACTATAGCATTTCATATATTTTAGACCATGAGAAAACATTTATTTTCTTCCTTTTGAAATTCCTTTGAGAAATTAAGACATTTAACCATGATATAAATCAGTTTAATCTTTTGTATGTTATGAGAGTCTCAGAGGAAACATATTTGGAAATATTTGCCAAAGATATTTCAGTTTTTAACAATAAAAGAGATTAAAATATGAGAGAACATTCATAGGATAGCATACAGGCCATGGTGTATGTGTCCAAAACAGTAGGTTTCAGTGTTGAAAAAGAATGATCTAGATTATCTCTTAATACTCTGTGTAATACTGTTAATGTGAAAGTATAATCTAGCTGATTTTAACAGAAAATGAACAAGGTATTTGCCAGCTAAATAAAAGAGGTGTAAAATAACCGTATAGCAATACAACAAATGGTAGACACTTTTGTAACTAACAACTAATTTAGATATAGACATTTAAGTATAAGCCATATTATAAATCAAAATTAACCTTGCCATGATCAAATGACTGAGGTATAGAATCTTTTAAAAGCTAATATTCAAAATAAAAGAAAAATCTCAGATGATCAGTGTGGTAAGGTGAAAAATGACTCTCCAAAAGATACCTACATCAAATCCCTGGAATCTGTGAATGTTACCTTATTTGGAGAAAGGCTATTTGAAGATATAATTAAGTTTAGGGTCTTGAGATGAAGTCATCCTAGATTCTAAGGGTGGGTTCTGAATCCAGTGATATGTACCCTTATAAGAACATAGAAGAGAACAGAAACACAGAGAAGAAGGTGATATGAAAACAGAGGTAGAGTTTGGGCTCATATGGCCATAAGTCAAAGAAAGAATGCTGACAGCCACCGGAAGCTGGGAGTCGCTGGGAAGCATTCTCCCCTAGAGCCTCTAGAGAAAGTGCAGTTCCACTGACATGTTGATTCTGGACTTCTGGCCTCCAGAATGATATAAGGATAAATTTCTGCTGTCTGAAGCCACTTCGTTGTGGTTGTTTGTTACGGCAGCCACAAGAAGTTAATATAATCAGAGAGGCTGACTTAGGATGACTAAAATTCATTTAAATATAATCTGTAGACATTTTTGGCAGGGTTTCTAGTTTTCTGAGGCTCTCCATCCTAAAATTCCTTGATATTTATTAGCTGGAAATGATATACTCGTGTTCATTCTTATTGTTTATTTTATTTTCATTATAATTTTTATTTTGTATTGGAGTATAGTTGATTAACAATGTTGTGTTAGTTTCAGGTGTACAGCAAAGTGATTCAGCCATACATATACATGTATCTATTCTTTTTCAAATTCTCCTCCCACCTAGGTCACCAAGGAGTATTGAGCAGAGTTCCCCATGCTATACAGTAGGTCCTTGTTGGTTATCTGTTTTAAATATAGCAGTGTGTACATGTCAATCCCAAGCTCCCAGTCTGTCCCTCCCCCCCACCCTTCCCCCTGTTAACCATAAGTTTGTTCTCTAAGTCTGTTTAATATGATGATGAACAAACATTAACCATAATTTATAAATTAATGATTCTCAAAACACAAAAGTATTGTTATTAGTTTTGTCCTTTCTATTATGCTTGACTTTTTGGATAGGAAATAAGACTAGGACATGCTTGCTTTCTTTTCTTTTATTCTTTCTTTTTTTCTTTTTGGCCCACACCATGCAGCTTGTGGGATCTTAGTTCCCCAACCAAGGATTGAATCCACATCCTCAGCAGTGGAAGCACGGAGTCCTAACTCCTGGTCCACCAGGGAAGTCCCTGGACATGCTTTCTGTGGGTAGAAAAGGTGCTCACTTTGTCTTGAATAGATGTTTCCAAATGCAGGCAACAAGATATGAGGAAGCATTTACCAGATCATGAGATGCCTCTTACACAAATGCCTTCCTGACACATCTTGGGGGTGCTGGTCCTGAACTCCCCAAACTCAATTAGGAGCAGTGATGTGGTATATATTCTGTATCCCCTTTCATACATATATTTTATTACTTTCTTTCTATCAGAAAATGATAGAAAGGGGGATGGTGTGAAGGGAAAATAAGAAAAGTAGTTGCTGAAGCTATTTTTCAGCTTTTCCAGAACATTACAAATTTAGTGAAATGGGGTTAAGCAAGGGCTTTTCGACCTTGGTACTGTGGGCATATAACAGTTATTACATGAATTTGGATGGCACAAGTCTTCATGTGTGGGCTATCTATGCATTGTAATATGTTTAGCAGAATTCCTGTCCTTTACTCGCTAGATGCCAGCAGTGTCTCTCCCTCCCATTGTGATCATCAAAAATGTCTCCTGACATTGCCAACTATCCCTTGGGGAGGACATCCCTAATAAAAAAATGCTTGGTTTAAGCATACTGTTTTTATTCCTGTGTGAAATTCGAATTTTCACAGTGACTATTTTTAGGAGATCATTTGTGTTTCACTTTTATATTGTTACATCCTGGGGGAAATAGTAGTGAGCAAGTCATCTCTAGTTCCTGACTTCATGGAGCTTAGAGTCTTAGTGGAAAAGACACACAGAAATCAAATTACTATGAAAATATATGTATCCTAGTATTGATGGCAAACACAGTTCGTTGCTAATTCATAGCTGTTTCTCTCATCTTTACTAAGAGAACTTGACTTTCTTCTGGGTGACAAAATACTCAGTTAGATGATGATGCATATTGCTCTTTGCCAGGAGCTCACTTTGTGTACTCCCTTGTATCTGTTGAATGCAAGCATAGTCACTTGTTGAATTCTGTGGAATGAAGTGAAAGAAGTTGTTTTCTGGGTGTAGAAAATATTCTTATCTCTGCTATAAAGAAAGCTAATTTTTTCTGCCCAACCCTCCACCTCTTTTTCCCCAACCTTTGGAATTGTAAAAGGATGTGAGGCTGAGTTGCAAGAGCCATCTTGTTACACTGAAGGATAAACCAAGAGAATCAAAGCAATGTTGAGCTAGAGGGCTGGAATAATTGGAATGCTAAGCCAATAATAGTAACCACTATTATAACACAACTCAAGGCTTGTGAAAGTTGCTTTTCAATCAGCTGTTGTATCTTGTGAAGCAAAAATATTCCTGTTTTGCAAATTGCTGATATTTGTGGTGAAATGTGAGATATAAGTAGGCATTAATTAAGGGAAAATTATGGTGCGGTACAGTATACTGGTCAGAGAAAGGATGGTGCAAAGGCTCTGAGGCATTATTCCAACAATTGAAAGATGATCTTAGCAGAGTTTGAACAACAAGGGTGAGAAAGATGTGCCATTGGCTGGAAAGCTAGTCAGGCTTGTAGGACATCAAACACAGAAGAGCAAAGCAAAAGCAGATGAAGAGATACCAGTTTGAAAGATGTTACAAGGAGTCAGGATGGTGAGGCAGGTAGCTGAGACTAGCAGACTGGCATTGGTAATGGAGCTCACCTTTGTTTTTGATCTGAAAAACGTATCTTGTTTAAAAACTAAAGCCTCATATTGGGGAGAATTTTTATGCAGAACTACTTTTGTGTAACTTCTATAGTCACATGCTAGTGTAAAGAAAGTTACTGAAACAGAAAATTCAAGTTTATGTTGCAGTTGGTTAAGAATCTTTGATTTATTCTTTAAGGTAAAGAAATCTTCTTGCCCAGTGCCATTCTGTCTAATATTTACCTCACACCTCAATTTCATGAAGATTGTGTCTATCTTTTCATCACTCTCTCCACATATTTCTTGAGAGCATAAAATAGGCAACAAATAGAGAAAATTAAATTAATAATAATACAAATTATTAAAGTTATTATGAAAAGACAACAAAAATGGAGACTTAAAAAGAAAAACCTTTGTGAAGGTTAACTTTACATACCAAAAATACATTACTTTTAATGCACAGCTCACTGATTTTTAGTAGATTTATCAGACTCCCATTAAAAATATTGTCAGACTGCTATTTTCCCACAGACCTCTGAGGCTCTGTTCATTTTCTTTAAATTTTTTCTCTCTGTTCTTCGATAGCATAATTTATATTATTCATTCTTCAGGTTCTCTGATTCTTCTGCCCTCTCAAGTTGTCTTTCAGCCCATCTAGTGGAAGTTTTCATTTGTTACTATACTTTTCAATTCTAGAGTCGTGTTGCTAAATCCAACATCTGGACTCAGAGTCAGTTATATTGACTGCTTTTTTTTTCACACAATTTCCTGGAGTTTTTTCTTTGTGTGGGGTTTCTTGTAATTTTGGTTGAAATATGGATATTTTAATTGGAGTTGGTTTAGTACTGTGGCAAATCTGGGTTATGCTTTCTATTTAATATTGCCTGGTGTTAATCTCTGGAATATATCTCCTCTGTAGTAGTCCGTGATGTCTATGCCTCAGATTTGTATTTCTTATTTTTTTTTTTTTTAGCTTAGCATCCTAAGGAGTGTCCTGTGCCTGCAGGACTTAGTAGCCAGTGATTTAGGCAGAGGTTGTGCTCAAACATTGTGAGCCTGTGAAACTTCCACCCTCTGCTGGTCTATCTGTCCTGTGGCTGGAAACCTTTCATAATTCAGCCAGGTCTCAAGTATGTCTTGGCTTTTACTTTCCACTGGACCCTTTGATTCCTCACACATGGATGTAACTTCCTAGTCAACAGAGATGTGTGGAGAGATTATAAAGCTAACCCTTTGGGCTCTCTCATTTTCAGAATCTCCCATTTGACTGATTTCACTCTTCACCCCAATACGGACAGAAACTTTAGGCTAATGGAGAGCTACGTATTTTGTCCATCCTTTCCTGTAGTATTTCTACTTTTATTGAAAATTCTGCAGTCATGGGTTTTTTCGCCTCTATTCCAAATCAAGTCGTCCCTCTGGCAGTAACACTGCTGGTTTTCACAGCAAAACCATGAACGTTACTGCAACAATTGAGTTTGGGTGGCTGCAGTAGCCTAGGCAAGAAGGCTGCAGAGTCAGCATTTTCCTCACGAAGTTCTAACAGTTTTTTAACTTGTTGATTTTCTTTCATCAATATCCAGAGCTTGAAATGATTTTGGAGGGCAATTTTGTCGTGTGTATTTGTTTTGGAAAAGAAGATGTACCAACCTCATCATGCACTATCAGGTGGTTGCTTTTTAATAGTCTACCTCATGTGCATACACATTCTTGAATGGCCTATTTAGTATATCCATAATAATGGGATGAAAGGTAGTATTCTCCTTTGAATTTGTATATAGAGTGCCTTGAATTTATTTGTTTTGTAAGCAAAAGTTTTTTTGACCACTGCATGAGTGATTCTAATTTTATAATACGAAAAATGACCTATTACTCTTCCGGAAATACTCAGTTTTCCTATTAGTTTAAATTATTTTCCTACTGTAGCTGAAGTTTTTGACATTATCACTGAGTTAAAATCTACATGACCAGTTCAAAGGCTATTCTTCCTCTTGTGATACCACTTTTCTCTTTGTCTGTTTCTGTATTTTTATCCTTCCATTTGAACAACTGGCAATAATGGACTTTTGCTTTGATACATCTCAGGGCTCCAGATAATAATGAATGTAGCAGACACTGGCCATTTTATTACTATCCTACAACTGAATATATATATTTCAGTGGAATCCTCCACTGTGTGAGTCTTGACAGAAAGCAAGATTTAGCTCTAATTCTTAAAAACTAAGGCATATGCATCAGTCCTGGGCTCTGCTGATTTTCCATTTTCATCTAAGAACTTGAATCTAGAGGAGTGACACAAAGATGCAGGGAGATTTAAAAGTTTTTTATTGCAAAGTCTGGTAATGAAGTATTCAATGTGAAAAATGACAGTGATCACATGATGATCAAACTGATACAGTGGGACTTTCCTTGTTGCCTAAAGTTTTTGTTTTATGCCCATTTTATGAGTCTAGTTCTTTAAATTCCTAACAATTCTATGAACCAACTAATATCCTTCTAATGAAATGTAAGTTAGCCATAGTTTGGACTAATGTGGTAAGTAGTTTTGAGATATTCTGTGTGGAGCCAAACTGGAACCTGAGGCAAAGGGAAAACTCAGTTAATACTGATAATGTATTTTTTTCACCATGAATCTTTACATTAATTTTCTTTCTTAAAAATTTTTTATTAAGATATTATTAATCTTGTTTGAGTTTTTTGGTGGATCCTTAACACTTGTGCCCACAACAGGTGCTTCAGCTCACCCTAGGCCCAGCACTGGTGAGGTCAGCTAAACACCAATAATGCAGGATACGAGAGGCCTAAGGATGTTGAATGAGCATGTCAAAGAATGATCTATAACAAATTTAATGTAGTAGAGCCTTGGAGATTGTTACACACCAAAACATGGAAATACAAAATAGTGACTATCATTTGGCTTAGTGTATATTATTATGCCAATGCCCATTTCTTATTCTAAATTTATTGTTAATTTAATTGTATTAGAAATTAAGACCTACTCTCTGTGTCATATTTTTGTCATTTGAAGGGAATTAATCTATTTTTAGTGGTCCCCAGACAAAATATCACGAAATTATTATATTGCCCCAACTTGTGACAATAGCAGGAAACATCCTAATCTCATAATATTCTTGGTAGAATCTTGATTTAAAGGTTAAAAGAAGGTTTGCAGTGGCCTGTTTAATAAACACAGGCTATAGAGTGTCATTAGCATGAATTTAACATCGATTCTTGTTACATTTTAGTCATTTTAGGGACACTGACTCAAATATATTTCAACATGAAAAGAAATGTTCACAATGGAATAAGATATGGCCTCACCAGAAGACATATAACAAGCTCTCCCAAGAGAACTCAAAGATGAGCAATTTACACACACACACACACACACACACACACACACACACACAGAATGCTAATTTATTAACTTTCAGTGAGAAATATTATTGTCACGGGGACTGCTACCAATGTAGACTACCAGGCAAATCATAATGAGAACGTTGTCTGTAATCATGAGTCACACCCCACCCCCACCACCAAGTCCCTCCACACCAGGCCAGAAGACAGGTGGTTGATTACCAATGGGTTGAGAGTACACAAAGTTAAGTTCCCTCTCTCCAGGTTAGTGATTGGATGGGCACAAGCAACATTTAACTTTGATTATTTTTCATTCTATGCGTGAAAGACTGATAAGCTTCTTATCTGACTCATACCATCTTTATTCATTTGGGATAATGTGTTCATTTTGGTCTCAGGCAAGTTTTGCTGGCCAGGACGTATTTAGGTCTCTCTAAATTGACTTTACCTGGTTTTTGTCATATGTAAGGAGAAACCTTTTAATGTCTTGGGAATAAGCTACATTGTAACAACTTGAAACTTGATTTGAAAATATAAAATAAGCAGTAGACTTGTATTATATTTTCAGAAAACAATTTGTAAGAGGATTACCTGAAATTATATATTGTGTGCAAAGCTAAGTATAAAAACTTTCTTGTTTATCATGTTGTTTATAGTTTTTAAGAAAATAGATCTCCTTTCTAGTGATCAACAGGAAATTATTAGTTTTAAAAAAAGTTTTACATGTGCTGTCATTTCAGAGAAAATCCAGTTAGCTTATCACTTTTTTTTTTTTTAAGCTCATCACACTGTAAAGCTGGTTTCTTTTATTTTTTTCCCTTAAAAATAAAATTTTACATCAAACCTCAAATTGCTTCCTGTTGCTATTCAATACTTCTAGTATTTCAGAATCATATTCTAAAAACATCAGTGACTTCTGTTTAGATTATCTAGTAGGAAGCTGGATCACATGCATTCTTGAGTCATACTTCTCTCCTTCCTCCTTCCCTCCCTCCCTCCCTCCCTTCCTTCTCTCTTCCCTCTTTCTTTTTTCTTTCTTTCCTTCTCTCTCCTTTTGTACTCTGCAAGATACCACTGTAACTCAGTAACCTCCTATCTGTACACAACTTTTCTTATGTTTGTGCCATAGTTCCTTGGGCTATTTATGTTGGCTGGAGTGAGTATGCAAGTGCTATTATACTGCAGTGTATCCTTAAGTATAGTATTTTTCTTCTTAAAAATGGAATAATTTTTAAACAAATTTGAGTCTAAATGCAATGCATAAAACAATAAAATGGTTTTACTGTAGAAATTTCTGACTTAAAAAGGAAAACTTGGTATGTTTATCACCTGACAGCTAAAAAACAAGGTGTCAAATTATAGAATCAGGGCTACGGTCAATGATCTCTTCCCTCTTCCTACAGGTAAAACACAAATTGCAGTTTCAATTCGGTTATTTAGTCCCATCCTCATTAGGTTAGGTTCTGAGTAGAAAGTTTTTGAAAGTAGTGCAACTTTTATATTATTTCAGGGATGTGAGGCTTTTAAAAATAAAAATGGGCTTTCTGGGGGCATCTCGACACAGTGTACAATAGAGATGAGTTCTAGTCCCTAACCTGGTGTATAAACTCTTGGGTTAGACTCCTTCTCCAGCCATGTAGTAAGGAATGATAATTAGGACTTGCATAACATTATCTACCTCATGATGAAAACAATAGCTACCATTTATAACATGCCAGGCCATGTGCTTAGTTATTTGTATGTAATACTTAATTTTAATTCACTTCAGTTTTCCTGCGAGTAGGATAGAATATTATTATTGCTGTTGCAGGGAAAAGGAACCTAAGATTTAGTGGCTTAGATAAATTACTGAAGGTAATATAGCAAGGAAAGGGACCAATACTTGAATTTAAGTTTGAATTCAAATGCAATGGTATTACTCCTCCGGTGGAGAGAAGCTATTATCTGTATGTTCCTCTGGAATCCAGTAACTTAGTGCTTAACATTGATGTGGAATAAAGAAAAGACTTCATTTAATGTCCTAGTGGAGATATGAAATATGTCAATATGCTCTTCAACTGATGGTCTCTTTAGAATGAAATTTCATGATAAAAAATATTCACAAACAAGTTTAATTCCTGCCAGTAAATAGGTTTGGTTCCCAAAGAATAGACTATCCTCTTTTAACCTAGGATAAGATGTCATTGGATGAAGTCCTGATTAATAACCCTCATAGTAATCATTCATTCCTCTCTTTAAGAATGTCTCAAGGTAACCTCTTCACCAAGGAGTACATAATTCTTTTAAACCAAGAAAACCTTAGTGTGAAGTCTCAGGAAAGATCTCTTGGGATTTGTTTAATGCAGATAATTTTGGTTTATTAGTTTGTTAATTCTTGTCCATTAAGCTTTCCCAACAGCTAAGGGAAAAGGTAAGAGGGCTCTGAACAAATTTCTTATTCAGTACAACTGTTACCCTGGCATAAACATTAAATAACAATTAAATAATTGCCTATGGTATTAGTAATCATACATTTACTCTGCTCACAACTTCTAATGAGTTTCTTGGTGTAATACAAATATGACCTAATGTTTGCTATCAGCTTTTAATAAATGGTCTCAAACTTTGAGAGTATGATAAATATAACCCAATTTGAATACTGTGATACACTTAACCAAAATTCCTAATCATTGCTGTGAAGTATTTACCTTCTTCATTTATGTAAGTCCTGGTCATCCTTCTTCATTTATATAAGTCCTAGCCCTTAATTTTATCATTTTTGGTGACTTCATGCTTCAGATGAATCACTTAGCTTCCAACTTCTTCACTTCTTCTGTAGTGACCTTTCCTTCTAATTTATCTTATATATCTACTTATATAGTTAAATCTTGGATCTAGTCACCAGAAACAACAGAATTTAAAAACAACAATTTGAAAACTCTGCTCTCCTACTATAGTGTTTTATCCTTTGGACACATTTACTACAATAACTGATTGCCATAACATCAAAACCTTTAATGCATTGAAACCACCAAATTCTCATTATCCATAGCCTCTTTCTGGCTGATTTTTATTTGTCCAGCTAGAATTTCATAATATATTATTGTTATTATCATTCTATACATTGGAATATACTCAATTCCTTTCTCCATTCTCTCTCCTTCCTACTTTGCTGACAATATAAAATCCTAGAAGAGTAAACAATTTCCACATATTTGCATTGGAGCAGCTGATTATGCTTGGAAAGAGAGATTATACAAATAATCCCATATCCTTCTCAAATCGATTTCAGATTTTCATGTGCTTCCACAACAAATTTTTTTCCAAATGTTATCTATGTATCCTGTCTCCTCTTCCTCACTTTATACTTCAAACTTATTTCATCCCAGTGGGACTTCTATTTCCACAGCTCTACTACCCTGTCAAGGTCTCAGAGACTTTATGCTGCTAAATCTCTGTTTTTAGCTTACTTGCATTCAACCCTTTACTTAGAATGAAATTCAACCTCCTTTGCCTGGCTTGCCAAGCCCTACATAGTCAGGGCCCTACCTTTTCATGCAATATTATCTTAGTCAGTATTCAGTCTTAACACTGTTTCCAATTATTCACCCACATTAGTCTTCATTTCTCAAAAAACTTAAAGTCTTTTCCATCTTAGTAACTTAATATATATGTTTCCTTTCTGCTAACTTGCTGACTTCTTCTTGTATTTAGATTATGGCTTAAATGTTATCTTTTCAGAAAAGGCTTCCCTGAACATCAAACTTGAGGTATCAGTCACTCTTTGTAATATCAAATAATTTTTAATTTTACAGATAGCATAGAGTTTTCTTGGCTATTTGTTGGTTAAGTATTGTCTGTCTTAGCAAAAATAGAAGATCCATGAGAACAGATATTTATCTTACTGATACTTTATACCCAGTATCTAGTACATAGGAGGCCCAATACAAGTGAGACCATGAGATAACTCTCCAAATATCCTCATATTTTCTTTTTCTTTTTTTTTTGCAAATTGGCGTTCTTTGCTACTCATTTAAAAATTTATATTTTTTTGTAGTATAGTTGATTTACAGTATTATATTGGTTTCTAGTATACAACAATATTTTTATAGATTATACTACATTTAAAGTTATTGTAAACTATTGTCTGTATTCTCTATGCTGTATATTACATCATTCTATCTTATTTATTTTATACCTAGTAGTTTGTACCTCTTAATCCCCTAGGCCTATTTTGCCCCTTCCCTCTTTCCTCTCCCTATTGGTAACCACTAGTTTGTTCTCTTATCTATGGGTCTGTTTCTGTTTTATTCGTTAGATTCCACATATAAGTGATAACATACAGTATGTGTCTTTCTCTGTCTGACTTCTCCAAGAAAAACACCCTCCAGGTACATCCATGTTGTAGCAATGGCAAAATTTCATTCTTTGTTATGGCTGAGTAATATTCCACTTATAGTGTATAGAAAAGCAACAGATTTCTGTATATTAATACTATATCCTACAACTTTGCTGAATTCATTTATTAGCTCTAATGGCTTGTGGGGTGGAGACTTAGGGTTTTCTATATATAGTACCATGTCATTTGCAAATGGTCCTATATAAATGACAGTTTTACTTCTTCCCTTCCAATTTGGATGATTTTATTTCTTTTTCTTGTCTGATTGCTGTAGCTAGGATGTCAAATACTATGTTAAATAGAAGTGGCAAGAGTGGGCATCCTTGTCTTGTTCCTTATTTAGAGGAAAACTTTTAGCTTTCACCATTGCTTATGATGTTTAGCTGTGGGTTTGTCATAATGGTTTTTATTATGTTGAGATGTGTTCCCTCTATAACCAATCTTGATGAGAGTTTTTACCACAAATGGATGTTGAATTTTGTCAAATGCTTTGTGTACATCCGTAGGGGATGATCATATAATTTTTTTTTAAAATTTATTTATTTTATTTATTTATTTTTGGTTGTGTTGGGTCTTCGTTTCTGTGTGAGGGCTTTCTCTAGTTGCGGCGAGCGGGGGCCACTCTTCATCGCGGTGCGCGGGCCTCTCACCATCGTGGCCTCTCCTGTTGCGGAGCACAGGCTCCAGACGCGCAGGCTCAGTAGTTGTGGCTCACGGGCCCAGTTGCTCCGTGGCATGTGGGATCTTCCCAGACCAGGGCTTGAACCCGTGTCCCCTGCATTGGCAGGCGGATTCTCAACCACTGCACCACCAGGGAAGCCCCCATATAATTTTTATCCTTTGTTTTGTTAATGTCATATATCACATTGGTTGATTTGTGGATATTGAACTATCCTTGTATCCCAGAAATAAATTCCAGTTGATCATGGTGTATGACCCTTTTTATATATTGTTGAATTTATCAGATATATTGATCTGTAATTTTTAAATTTTTTTTGGTAGTGCTTTGTCTGGTTTTGGTATCAAGGTAATGGAAGCCTTATACAGTGGATTTTTGGGAGTGTTTTCTATTCTTCAATTTTCTGAGATAGTTTTAAAAGGATAAGTATTAATAACTCTTCTTTGTTTGGTAGAATTCCCCTCTAAAGCTTTTCAGTCCTGGACTTCTGATTTTGGGAGTCTTTTGATTACTGATTCAATTTCAATACTAGTGATTGGTCTGTTCTAATTATCTATATCTTCTAGATTCAGTTTTGGAAGACTATATGTTTCTAAGAATTTATCCATTTCCTGTAGGTTGTCCAATTTGTTTGCTTATAACTGTTCATAGTATTCTCTTATGATTGTTTGTGTCTCTAATATATAAGTTGTAATTTATTCTCTTTCATTTCTTATTTTATTTGGGTCCTCTCTCTTTTTTTCCTAATGAGCCTGGCTAATGACTTATCAATTTTGTTTATCTTTCAAAAAAAAAAACCAGCTCTTGATTTCTTGACCTTTTCTATTGTTCTTTGGGCTCCATTTTATTGATTTCCTTTCTGATCTTTATTATTTCATGCCTTCTGCTGACTTTGGGCTTTGTTTGTTCTTTTTCCCTTAGATGGTAAGTTAGGTGGTTTTTTGAGATTTTTGTTTCTTGTGGTAGGCCTGTATTGTTATGAACTTTCCTCTTAGATCTGCTTTTTCTTTGTCCCATAGGTTTTGGAAAGTTGTGTTTTTTGTTTTTTTGTTTTTTTGCTTGTCTCAAGGTATTTTCTGATTTCCTCTTTGATTTCTTAATTGACCCTTTTTTTTTGTAGCATGTTGTTTAATCTCCACATTTTTTTGTTTTTCCTGTTTTTCTTTTTGTAATTGATTTTTTTTTATAGTCTATAAAGTTAATACATTTTATTTTTTTATTTATTTGTTTTTTACATCTTTATTGGAGTATAATTGCTTTACAATGGTGTGTTAGTTTCTGCTTTATAAAAAAGTCAATCAGTTATACATATATGTAATTGATTTCTATTTTCATATCGTTGTGATAGGAATGGATGTTTGATATAATCTCTATTCTCTTAAATTTGTTGAGACTTATTTGTAGCCTAGCATGTGATCCATCCTGGAGAATGTTCCATGTACACTTGCAAAGAATGTGTACTCTGCAGTTTTTGGATGGAATGTCCTGTAGAGACCCATTAATTCCAACTGGTCTAATGTGTTATATAAGGTCACTGTTTCCTCATTGACTTTCTGTTTGGATGATCTGTCCATTGATGTAAGTGGAGTGTTAAAGCCTCCTATTATTATTGTATTCTTGTCAACTTCTCCCTTTATATCTGTTAATATTTGCTTTATATATTTAGATTCTCCTATCTTATGTGCATATATGTCTATAAACATTATATTTTCTTGTATTGATCCTTTTATCATTATAATGCCCTTCTTTGTCCTTTATTATAAACTTTGTTTTAATGTCTACTTTGTCTGATATGAGTGTTGCTATCCCAGCTTTCTTTTCATTTCCATTTGCATGGAGTATCTTTTTTCATCCCTTATTTCAGTCTGAGTGTGTCTTTAGCTTCGAAGTAAGTCTCTTGTAGGCAGCATATACATGGGCCTTGTTTTCTTTATCCAGTCGGCCACCCTATGTCTTTTGATTGGAGTATTTAGTCCATTTATATTTAAAGTGATTATTGAGAGGCATGTATTTATTGCCATTTTTAAATTTTTTTCTGTTTTTTTAATAGTTCTGTTCTTTTCTTCTTTGTAGATGCACAATACTATATATAGTCTCTTCCCTTGTGGGTTGATTATTTTATTTAGTGTTATGCTTGTGTTCCTTTCTCTCTAGTTTTTCTTTATCTATTGTAGGTTTTTGATTTGTGGTTACCATGGAGTTCATATATGTTGACCTATAGCTATATCTACTTGTTTCAAACTGATAGTCACTTAAGTTCAAACACATTCTAAAAGTTCTACATGTAGTTCCTCCTCTCCCCCATGTTTTGTGTTTTTGATGTCATATTTTACATCTTTGTCTATCCCTTAACTGTTTATTGTAGTTATAGTTGATTTTACAATTTTTATCTTTCAACCTTTGTATTAGCTTATAGCTTATTTAAGTGGTTGGGCATAGCCTTTATTGTATATTTGCCTAATATGTGACTTGAACCCCTCACTCCCCAGGGAGGATCTCTGAGCCCATGATATTCCCCTTCTCTTCTGGGTCCTCTACCAGGGGTGCAGGTCCCAACCAGATCACTTCTCCCTTTCTACCAAACTCTGTGATCTTTCTTTACAGTCTTGGCTGTATAGGAGCCTTTCTGCAGTCTCCAGGTTGTTTTCAGCGAGAATTGCTCCACACATAGTTGTATTTTTGATGTGTTTGTGGGGAGATGTGAGTTCAGCAGCCTCCTTTACTGCCATCTTGATTTCTCCTCTGTATTTTCAATTTTTAAGAGACTGGTCTTTTTTCACTTTCTTGAACCTGCCAAGACTTTGCTATCTTAGGTCTTCTTCATATACTATCCCATCTGCCCCAGAATGTTCTTCTCTTTCTAAAAGATATCCCATTATCAACTTCTAGGATTCTCTTTATATATTACCATCTCAGAAAGAGCTGGTCATCCTACCAGTGTAGAGTTGCTCTTCCTCAAAAACTTCATTCTTTTATCTCTTCCTTTGTTTCATTCTTACCACTGATCACAACCTATAGTTTTTGGATTTTTTCTCATTTATATTTGTTCATGTTATTGTAAGTTTCCATCAAAGCATTGACCACATTTATCTGTCAACTTTTTCTTTTAAAATTGTGGTATAAACACATATAAAATTTACCATCATTCTCATTTTTAAGTGTACACTTCAGTAATTAGCTAAACTTTTTGATCACCTTTTTCTAGATTGTTGCCTAGCACAGAGGAGTTACTCAATAAATTATTATTAAAATAATGAATAAAACATTTCACAACTGGACCAGATCCTTGTTTGTTTTTTAATTTAGTATTTCGAACATCCCTAAACCTCAGTTTTTTCAGATTGCTCAATAAGAATAAGTTAGCCAATTTGTCTAATCCCTTTTGGATTCTTGAATTCAGTCCCTGGGTCAGTCTGTGTTCATCTATTCTATTATTGTGAAAAATTCCTTGGATCCCATGTCTCTCTATTTTCTAGGCCAGCCTTATAAGCTCTGAGAAGAAAAAACAAGTTTTGTGGTGTTTGTTTTTCTTCACTTTAAATTTTTTTCTTGGTCAAATTCATATTTTCTTTTGTGCCTCAAATTTTTTTAAATTATTTTTTATTGGAGTACAGTTGATTTACAATGTTGTGTTAGTTTCTGCTGTACAGCAAAGTGAATCAGTTATACATATACATATATCCACTCTTTTTTAGATTCTATTCCCATATAGGTCATTACAGAGTATTGAGTAGGGTTCCCTGTGCTATACAGTAGGTTCTTATTAGTTATCTATTTTATATATAGTAGTGTGTATATGTCAATCCCAGTCTCCCAATTTATCCCTCCCCTGCCTTTCCCCTTTGGTAACCATAAGTTTGTTTTTTACATCTGTGACTCTATTTCTGTTTTGTAAATAGGTTCATTTGTACCATTTTTTTAGATTCCACATATAAGCAATATCACATGATGTTTGTCTTTCTTTGTCTGACTTCACTCAGCATGACAATCTCTGGGTCCATCCATGTTGCCGCAAATGGCATTATTTCATTCTTTTTTTATGGCTGAGTAATATTCCATTGTATATATGTACCACATCTTCTTTATCCATTCCTACGTCAGTGAACATTTAGGTTGCTTCCATGTCCTGGCTATTGTCAATTGTGTGGCGATGAACATTGGGGTGCATGTATCTTTTAAAACTATGGTTTTCTCCAGATATATGCCTAGGAGTGGGATTGCTGGATCATATGGTAGCTCTATTTTTTAGTTTTTTAAGGAACCTCCATACTGTCCTCCATAGTGACTGCACCAATTTACATTTCCACCAACAGGGTAGGAGGGTTCCTTTTTCTCCATACCCTCTTCAGCATGTATTGTTTGTAGATTTTTTGATGATGGCCATTCTGACCGGTGTGAGGTGATACCTCATTGTACTTTTGATTTGCATTTCTCTAATAATTAATGATGTTGAGCATCTTTTCATGTGGCTCTTGGCTTCTTTGGAGAAATGTCTGTTTAGATCTGCTCATTTTTGATTGGGTTATTTGTTTTTTTGATATTGAGCTGCATGAGCTGTGTGTATATTTGATTTGAATATGAAGTAGAGAAAATAATCATAACTACCCTTTATGATTATATTCTAAGTGCCATTCCATAGAAGGACAACAACCTTATTAGGTAGATACTATTAATTCAGCCATTGATCTAATACATATATATTGATTACTTACTATGTGGTGGGTTCTGGGTATATGTTGTCAAACAAGGCACAGTACCTGAAAACAGGAGCATTTTTTTTTCTGGTAGTGATTGCAGAGAAATAAATGAGTAGTTGTATAGCAGTGTGGCACATTTTGTGATAAAACGTAAACCCAGGGCTATGTTGAAACACACAGGAGGAAAAGTTACTGATTCTTATGACTCCATTTTACAGATAAGTAATGCCCAGTGAAGTTAAATACCATGTTGAATGTATTAAACGATTCTAAAAGGTGGCAAAGCCAGAATTTAAATCTTACTTCGTCTGATTCCATAATTTAATTACTTAATAATGCTATCATATTGCCTTCCCATATGTATTGAGTACCTGTTTCAGATACTAAATTTTACATACGTTGTCTTATTTAAATGTCAAAAAAACACACTTTGAAATAGGTAGGGTTATAGTTTTTATCAACTTTTATACTAGGGTACTTACCTTTATGGAGGATACATAAGCTCAAAGTGATAAAATACAGGGATTGACTGGAACCCAGATTTTTCTGACTTCAAAATACATGGTTTTAAAAATTTGCTATTAAAACAGAATATTTCATAATACCGTTTTCTCAAGCTCAGTTACAATATTAGTTCACTATATCTTGAAATTCAGTGACTTTTTGTTCAGAAGCATTACAGCAAAGTGTGTGAGCACCACTGGATTTATATTCAACAGATGTATATATTCTATAGTTACATATTTATTGATGCCCATATTTATTTTATATGTATGCATTAACTGGTATTTTGTTCTCATTCTCCTACTTAATTTTGGAATTCCTTAGTGGTTGGATCATGTTACTCTAGCTCATTTTTCTCTCCTTGGTATTTCTCAATACAGCGTTTTATACTCAGCAGGTGTTCTGGAACACTGGTGGGAAAAATAAATACCTTAGTATGTGTGTGCGTGCACACGCACACATGCGCGCGCGTCCACATATCATACTATATTCAAGGATTGAATCTGTCTGTGAAAATGGGTATAATTTAGGCAAGGAATTCTGGCTGCATGTTAATTTACTCGTCTATTTTTAGGGAATTTTACTTGAAAAGGTTTGTAGAGAGGTCTGTGTGTTTTACCCTTCATCCATATTTTCCACCACATGTATGACTGGGCATCCATCTAGGCTCGGCCTTGGTCTCTTTGGGGTCAGTATGAGGAGATACTAACTTAATGTAGAAGGAGATGAAAAGAGTTTTGTTTCTGAGGAATTGGTAGCCATAGTATATGTTTATTATCTGGGGCATAGTGTGTTGCTCATGTAAAAGGACACTAATGAGACTGAGTATCTCTGAACCAGTGGCCTTATTTGCCATCTTTCCTCAGAAGAGAGTGGCTACATTTTTATTCTCAATGTGAGAAAGAAACCTTAGGGAGAGGAAAAAACTGTGCTGGAATAGCAATGAAGAAGTAGTTGCTCTACATGACATTTTATTTCTGGATGGCTAAAAAGATCAATGTACTTGCCTTCAGCTCATGAATTAATATCCTCAGCTATCAAGGAATGAGACATTGTGCACAGCAACTTGTTCTTCATTGCTAACTTCTTGTCATAGGTAAAGTAATAATAAGGTGGCTTCAGAATAGGTATCACCCTTGGGATATAGCATTACTGTATCTTACAAATCACTAATAACTGTAATGCATGGACTTGACTTACATTTTCTGTATAAATGAGATAATTTCTATTAGGCATATGAAAAGCAGAGGCTCTGAGTAATTCAGCCTTTAAGAGATGTGTTTTTATTATTTCAGAGGTCATCATAGTTCCATCTGGTTCAGTGAAGACTGGGCTGGGGTTCTTGAATGTGAATTTCACTATTACCTTACTATGGTAAACAATTAGTCTGTGATTCTGTGAATCATTGTAAATGTCAATAGTAATATGTTTAACAACAATAAAATTATGTATTGAGGACAAATCCATTAATTTATGTATTTGTTTATGCACAAATATTCATTAAATGTTTATTAAATGTTTTATTATTAAATGTTAAAATGTGCTGGTCATTATATATGTAAATTTAATTTTACATGATTTTAGAGGTTAGTAGGTATTGTGGCAATAAAAATATTTCTATGTGATAGATGTAGTGAGAAAATACAAGTCACAAATTGGAGAAAATAGAGAGTTTTGGTTTCACAAAAGTAAAACCAGATCCATAGAACATAGGATGGCCAAGATAAAGGTCCATGATTTGTAACTAAATAACATCTTGGAAGTGTAAAGTTTGTGGGACCTCATAAACAGGATGGGACTCTAGGCATATGAATTTGTCTAAAATCCTTTCTGAGACCACAATGATACAATGATTTAATATGAAAGGCTACTGACAATTTCAATAACTTTGTTGAAGAATAAACCATAAGAGGGGTTGAAGGAAGCAGGTGGAGCAGTAACAGTCTTGAATATGGTGTGAAGGTGCCTCAGAGGAGGATTAATTATTCTGCACTTTACAGAATAATATATCTGAATAGTTTCCCAATGGTAAGATACTTTCTTATTATTGTCTCCTTAAATTTTCACAGTAGTTTTGTAAGGTGAGGAAAATTGTTCCATTTTAAAAGTGTGAAATCTGAGGATCTGAGGTTTAAGGCCGTCTAAATTAGTGAGGAGAAAGTTCAAAGATGAGTGGAAATCATCTGTCCCTTATTAACTTTTCCTTTATTCAAAAAAATGTTTGTTGAGCACTTACAACATCACAGACATGTTCTACAACAGTGGAGATGTTATGGTGAGTAAGATACATACTATTTCTCCTCTCATGTGGGTTTATAATTTTCTGACTTTAACTTAAATATTTATTACAAAGTGGAAGTACGAAGAAGAGAGAGGAGAAATGATTCAGATAAATTGATAAGTGTAAATATTTACAGATAAACATTTATAGTATTAAAATCCACACAGATTTATTTCACTACATCCCAACTGATAGCCTTATAGAATGATTATACTGGAAATGAAGAAAACACTGTGTCTAACACATAATAGATTTGCACCACATCCCATTTAGGTTAAAGACATTATGGACATATATTTGCAAGACCAAATTTGTTTGTACATGATATCACCATATTTGGTTATTGTTAGCCTCATTTGCATTTATAGATTAGATTAAACTCAGTAACTAAAAGAGGAGATCTATGTAATCTTAGATGACATTATTTGGATTTGTTGACTATATTTGTGATCTTCAATTTCTTTCCTTCCATTTTCTCTTGGACCTTGTTCAGTCAGATATTTGCTCCCACCATTCCACTGAACCTATTCTTAAAAAGTTTATCAGTGATCTCCTTGTGACTTAAGGAAAGTCATTCCACACTCCTCATCTTAACCTGTCCTTAAAAGCTTTGATACAGTTAGTGGTGCAGTCCTCCTTAAGACACTTGACTTCCAGGGCACAGTTCTTGCTGATTCCCTCCTACCGCTCAGACCACTCTTCTCAGCCTTCTTTTCTGGCTCTTTCTTGTATCTATCATCTCTAATACTGGAGGGGTCCAGAGCTCAGTGATGCGACCTTATCTTTTTTCTGAATATCTTAGTCATCTGGTCCCATGGCTTCGCTACAATCTACATGCTGATAATTCCCATATTTGTCAAGATAGCCTGGAACTCTCCCCTGAATTCCTTTTGACTCTCTCCTTCACATCCTCACATGATGTGTAATAGATTTCTCACACTTACCATGTCCAAAAGGTGGCTCTTGTTATCTCCCCTTCAAATCTGCTCTACCCCTGGAGATCTGCATTACTTGTGTCCTCAGCCCTGTATTAGTTCCCTATGGCTGCTCTAAAAAATTACTACAAATTTAGTGGCTTAACAATACAAATTTATTTTGCCACCATTCTGGAGGCCATAAATCTAAAATCAGTTTCACTGGGCTAAAATTGAAGTGTCCATAGTACTGTGATTCCTCTGGAGGTTCTAGGGTAGAATCCATTCCTTGCCTTTTGCAGCTTCTGGTGTCTACTGGCATTCCTTGGCTTGTGGGCACATTATATTAGTCTCTGCCTCTGTGATTACATTGCTTTCTCTTCTGTTTATGGGTAAAATCTCTTCTTCTTCTCTTACGTAACCATATTTAGCATTAAGGGCCCAACTGGATAATCCAGGATAACCTTGCCATCTCAAAATCCTTAATTTTATAATATCTGCAAAGACTTTTTTCCCTTTCTTTTTTCCATATAAGGTGACAATCATAGTTTTCAGGTATTAGGATATTTTGGGGAGGGAGTCACTTTTCAGCCTACAACAGCCTCCTTCAGATCTTTACTGAAATATCAATGCCTTTGCAATTCCCTCCCAGTCCACCTTATTTAAAATCCCCCTCTCACTACCGTCAATGTTTCCACCCTCACTATCCCTCTTTCCTTTATTTTTTGTCCTCATAGTCTTTATCACCATATAAAATAATTATATATTTATCAAAGAATTAAAGTTTTATATATATATAAAATGTGTGTGTATAGATATATATAATTTAATTATTGGATACTTAGTTCTATTTTTTTACTACAATCACAAACTCAATGGGGATAAGCATTTGTGTTACAGATCTTTGCCAGTAGAGATTAATACCTTGTACATTGTAGCTCAGTAAATATTTGGAGAACTAATTTGTTGAAAGATTTGTTGTTATCAACTAGTTTATACAAATAAGTTTTTTGTATAGTGTTACATTTCTATGAGTAGCAATTTCATTCTTTGATTTTCAGATCAATGAGTTAGATAGATCTCTAGCATTATTAGAAAATCTTTGTGATACCCACAGAAATATTCTCACCTGAATACTTATCTAAATAATAGGTGAAGATTACTCTAACTTTAGTCATGTTTCTGATTTATCTTGAAATAAGTAACAGTAAAAAAAACTTTTATATTTATATTAGAGGGCAGGGATAATACATTTGAGTAAAACTGATATTATTTTACTACAATTATTCCAACTGACTATAGTCTATACTATATACTATAGTAAGATGGAAATAAATTTCAAAATAGTTTAAAAACAGTTAAAAATCTTCTCTAAGAGGCCTTCTTTGGATGATATGTCTGTGCAAATAATTTATTAAACCACAACTTTATATAATTGTTTTCTTTTTTATTTATCTTAACTAATTAAATATGTATATCATATCTGTCTTCTAATTTATCTTTGAAACTGCCATTATTAGGTTTCAGTCAACAACAAACCTAGATGTGCTCTTTTAAATTTTTTTTTTTTTTTTTAATTTTTATTTATTTATTTTTATTTTATGGCTGTGTTGGGTCTTCGCCTCTGCGCGAGGGCTCCCTCCAGTTGCTGGCAAGTGGGGGCCACTCCTCATCACGGTGCGCGGGCCTCTCACTATCGCGGCCTCTCCCGTTGCGGAGCACAGGCTCCAGACGCGCAGGCTCAGCAATTGTGGCTCACGGGCCTAGCCGCTCCGCGGCATGCGGGATCCCCCCAGACCAGGGCCCGAACCCGCGTCCCCTGCACCGGCAGGCAGACTCTCAACCACTGCGCCACCAGGGAAGCCCACTCTTTTAAATTTTAATTGTTGCTGCCAGACTATTTTCCTAGATGGTTGTATCAATTCATATTCCCACCAGCAGTGTGTAAAAATAAGTTTTTACCCACATTATCATGACGTTTTATTATGCTCTTTAATTTGAGCCATATTAATATTTTTGTGTACTTTTTTATATTTTAGTCTTTGTCATCATTCCCCAAAGATTTTCTAAGCAGTCTTTCTTGTTAATTGTGGTGTCCCAAGTTGGAAAGGACACTGTTGGTAGCTCTTAATCATTGCTAAATTTTGGATGCTTATCTCATAGATCTTCATTACCAGTCTTCCATTCTTGTTGTTTATTTATCATCCCCAAGTGTTTTTTCCACACTACGTTGAAAAAGAGTTCATTACTTTGCTTTCTACTTCCTTCTACAAAATACTACAAGAACAGTATTATTTTTAATTGAGTCCCATCCTGCAAAAGTGTGTCCCCTATGTTATTTGTCGTCATCATATTATCTTTCATCACCATCATCAAAAGTTTGCTGAACACATATTTTAAAACATTTAAAAACCGTAACAACTGAACTACCGTACTTTGCATGATCTACACTAAACCAGAAATGATGTAACAAACCTCTCAGTTGTTGACCTATCCAGTTGCACTCATTTTATTGTCTATTATTGCTTATCATTGTTCCAGTGACAGTAAACTCTTATTTTTTCTGAACTTTCCTGTAGCTCTCTCCTAAGAGATAGGCAGTGTGTGGGTGGAAAGTATGAAATACAAATGAAGAGAGATGAAACTGCATGCCAAATCTGAGATTTCCTTTAAGGAAAAGAAAATAAGGTTGGATCTAGAAGCAATAAGGAAATTCTCATCTGAAAGTTTCAGAATTCTATATTCTGCATTTTCAGGTTTATAGCCTCTTGCATGATTCTAAACTGATGGAAAATTGAGCCTTTCCTTCTTACAGAGCAGAACTTTCCTATTCTAAATTTATACTTCCTTTGTCCTTTGGTGCCGATTTCATTTTTTACTAAGAACTGGTTAATAAATTCCTCTTGTTGGTAAATATAGATAAATTCCCATTTTAAAATAACATTTAAGTAAGTATATGTGCCCCCAGAAAATGAGTAGGAGAGTGTTTTTGCTAGGTCTTAGCTTTCACATAAACACAGAATGAACATTATCAGTCACCATGTTCTTATGTATACACTAAAAAAAGACCGTCAAATGAAATAAAGCAAAATCTGCTGTATAAAGAATGTTATTTAATCTTCACAATCTGTTTGCCCATCCATCGAGAGGTAATCATATAAATGCATTAAACTAAGTAAATTTGACTTTTACAGCTTACATTTTAAACCAATACTATAAATTAGAGTTTCTCAACTTTGGCGCTATTGATATTGTGGGCTAGATAATTATTTATTGGGGGAGAGGGGTTTGTCCTTTGCATTGTAGGATATTTAACAGCCTAAACCTCCTGGCCTTAGCCCACTAGTTGCTACTAGTGATCCCCACCCCTTTCACAATCATGATAATAAAAAATGTCCTAGACATTGCCAGCTGTCTCCTGGGCTGAGGTGGGGAGGGAGAGATTACTTTTTTAAATTATTATCTGAGGTCACATTAGTTTCTTATATACCACTAGATTACTCAGATATGTAAATTATTAAAATACTACACCTCATATTAACTGCTAGAATTAGGGATAAATATATCTGCAATAGATACCATAAACTGTGGAGTATTTTTATAATCCTGTCAAAGAATATCTCACAAGCATTATTTCACTCTGTCTTCGATGTTTCCATAAAGCATAGCTTCCCTCTTATTTAGATATGAATAAAATTAAACTAATAGATTACTTGTACAATCACTGGTAACTCATTATGGCTTGTAAATATTTAATGAGTCCAGAATATGTGTTATATATGTTTCATGACTTAGCACATGGTTAAATGAAGATGTCACTCTGTAATAACATTTCACTATTCTACATCTGCAATTTATTAAGCAGGAAAGGGTATTTTCTCTGCTGTGTTCATTTTAAATTTGGGTATTTGTATCTTCATTAGAATTCTATTTTAATATCTTGATTATTAATAATTTAAATACTGTTGCTTCTGGGTATGCTGCAGTAGATTATGAAGCAAGTCCATAACAAAAAATCTAGTGCAAGATAATATGTAAAGAGTTATAGTATGAGTAACTTGTAGCTGATTTGATTCAGAATAAGTAAACAATACACAATGAACTGAAATTGTAATTTAATATCAACTTCATGTTTTTATTTTTTCTTTAAGTTCTTTCTCTTTAAATTGAACACAGCTGCTTCTTTAACATTACTTTAAGACCTTCTTTTTCATTCACTCCCCTTCTCGCTTTATTCCAATTCATTCTGATGTGACCAGAGTGATTACCCTTAAGTACAATTTGATTTTATCGTGCTTTTTAGTAGAAGCACTTCAGTGAGTCCCAGTTGTCTAATCATATTGACTTTCAAGCTGGATCTTTTGAAACTCACAGAGTTCTTTGTAGAATGCTAGTTCATACCGGTAAATTATATTTTTAAAAAGCTTAAACATAGGCCATCGTGTATGAGATTCTTTGTTTGGCTACTGAAAACGTATACACAAAATCACAGGATAAAAAATAAAAATAAAAAAATAATGAGATAATCTCATTTATTTATACTGTGTGGAGAATTGATAAAGTCTCTACATTGTTCTAAGTGGTGAGACACATTAGTCTAGTTTTCTGCAGAAACACAGAATCACGAACTTTTAAGATGAAGCAAAAACTGCCCTAACCTTAGCTTTTCATACATAATTTATCTTAGTCTTATTTGTAAATGTATAATATCCTCAAGTCAAATATCTGAATTTCCTAGGAAATTTCCTTTTTGGCTTTCCATGCTTTCCTCTTGATCTCTCTGAAACCCTGTCTCTGCCAGCTCCTTCATCTCAACTGTTGAATCTCACTTGTTCATTCATGACTGGAGTTAGAGCTGCCCCTACTAGTTATTAGAGACTTTCTCCCTCCTGTACTCTAGTATGACATTTTTTACCTGCTTCCTTAGAATACCACTCACAGTCTTTAACAGGTCATAACTAAATGTTTTCATGTGTCATCTAGATTATAAACTTCTTAGTACAAATAGCATGTTTGTTCATATTTTCAACCTTCTCTTACTACCCTGCACATAGTAAATATTCAATAAATATTTATTGAGTGAAGAAACAACCTTACTTAACAGTTAGGTCATCTTATTTTCTGAAAATAATAATCAGAACATATTTTATAAAGTATGTCTTTCTAATATGTGAATTTCTTTGTATAAGCATAGCTGACAAAGATTTTAAGTATGTCTGTTATTTAAAAAATTAACTTTGTTAAAAATAACATCATATGAAATCACAACCATCTTATTTTTTAAATTTTCATTTTATGTTAGAGTACAGTTGATTAACAAATGTTGTGTTAGTTTCAGGTGTACAGCAAAGTGATTCAGTTATGCATATACATGTATCTATTCTCAATACTCTGTAATAACCTAAATGGGAAAAGAACTTGAAAAAGAACAACCATCTTAGAGAACCCTAAATATATATAATCCTGCTAACTGTAGGAAGCTGATCTCTCTTTTCTGTGTTGTCAGTTCTCACTTGTTAAAATATTTATATTTTATTTAATCTAGAACTTTTACTTTTCTTTATCTCAGATGAAGACAAAGTATATATTTAATAAGAGGCTCTTGTTAAGTATGCTAATAAAGCTTTATTGTTATAAGAGTGAACCATTTTCATTAAAGGAAGGAATTAAATGTTAAGAAAAAGTACCCAAAACAAGGAAATGAGGAAAAAGAATGTCTGTGTACCCTTTCAATAACATTCCAGAACATTGTCTAACAGGCCCACTTAAAAGATTTTAGTTTAGAATTAATAAGATTTTTAGTTTAGAATTTAGTTTTGTTTAACAAGCTATTTACTATTTAGCAGCCATATAGTATGCAGTGGAATCTCATCAATATTCAAATGATTTCTGTCTAGAATTAAAAATAACCCCAACAGTTATGGTTATATTTCCCTGAAGGTATTAACTGCTTCTTACACTCTAACATAGTGATCTCCTTCTAACATTCTTTCTTGGATAAGTAAATATTTTTCAAGCAGTCTGTGACCAAGTCTTGCCATCCTTTAGTTGCAATTTTTGAAAGTTATACTTTTATGATGCTTACCTTTGTCATAAGATTCCAAAAATGTTTCACAGGCACTGATACCCCTAACTGTACTGGCCTAAGAAACAGCTTCGTGCTAGACTAATTTGGTTGTAAATTATATTGTTGAAGAAAGTACTGAAGGAACATTTTAAAAAGCGTTTTGGTTCCTGAGAGGAATGTGGGTCAATTAATATTGATTTGGATAGGGAGAAGGAAAGGAGAGAATGTGGGGGGAGGGAGAAGACCAGAGACTAGGGTTTATTTTATAATTTTTACAGGGATAGATTCTGATAAAATTAAACTTAAAAAAAGCAAAGAAAGAAATTACTGGAATTTATGTGGCTTCAACTTGCTCATATATGTTAGGTCAAACTTTAGAAAAAATAATCAAGATTCAATAGATATAAAAACCCTCTTATACCCCTCCTGAGGGAAGAAATTGCTTGTAAGTGTGAGAAAAATATTCATACTTAGAACATTTATCTATTTACAGTTCCTACTTTGGGGAAGATCTGACTTAAACAGGAGAAAATATTTTGTGTACTTAGTTTAAGATTTCAAGGACATATTTGTGCCTTATATTTGTGAAAGAAATGTTATTTCTCTAGCAGTATTGAATGAAACCCAAGTTAAGCATTTTAATGCACAACAATTTAGAGCTATTATGAGAGCAAACTGCTGGAAAAAATAAAAAGAGCAAGAACCAAAAGACATCTAGTTGAAAAATTCTCCCTTGTGCAACGGGGTCTGGATAATTTAGAGATCTTATAATGGCTTAATAAAGTTTTAAAAAGCCACCACTGAGCTTAGAAATTTGAACCTTATACTTTATATTTTGAGTCCCATTAATGAATAAAAGAACCACTTTATAATGATTTTGTTAGTAGTATTTGTTCAATGGCCTATATTCAACTATAATTCAGACTCTCGATGGGGTATGAATATGAGGAGGTTGATAGTAGAAATAATAAAAATTATATTCTCCATATCCACAGACTTTGCATTAAACTGGTTTCTCTAGGTAGGGTTCCTGAGTAAATTAGCAGAGTGCAACATGTGCCTCTGAGCTTCCAGCACAAAGCCACAGTCATGGTACATAGTAGGGAGTAGTATTCCAGTGAGTATTTGACTCAGATTCTCCACTTACCTCTTTATGGCTCAAAACAGTGCTGAAATACTTCAGCACTGCCATCCTCTTTCTTTCTTCTGTGGTTAGGCTTTCCCTGCTGGACTCCAGTGCACCAAAATTCCTTGTGTGGCTCTGACACTAATACCACTACTCTCCTATCAGTACTGTCCCTATTCAGGGCAATGCTGTTCCATTCATAAGTGCCTTCTGCTTTGAACAAGGAGCAGGATACCCTCAGAGCTATGCAATTTAGGCACAGTGAGTGATTGCCAGGATAGAGGTGCATGAGATCTGTTGGCACAGTGCCAAATGTTTAGGGCTTTTGAACATATCCAAAACTATTATGTATTAATGTTCTAACTAGAGTCTAAAGGATTATCTCTATTAAAAAGAAATCTAAGGACCGAGATGTGTTTATACTGTTGCTAAGCAGAATCTATCATAACAGGTCTGCTGTGAATAGTGATTTTCTAAGCAAAGACAAATCACACTGAATTATGAAACCAAATGATGGTAAAATGTCATGAAATGGTAGTTACTAGAGTTTAATATGGTACAGTGCCATCTAGATCTGGATAAGATAAGCCTCATTCCTCATTACTTCTACCGTAATTTAAATAGACAATAAAAATATATTTATCACAGACTTACATCCTCATTTACCCACTTTTTCTAAGAAAACCATTGTTAATTTGGATCACAACATAGTCAGACATATAGAAGTGATCAAATTACATAAAGAACCTTTCTATTTGTGGGAAAATGGACACGGAGAAGCAGCAGAACAGGACATTGAAGAGCATAGATTCCAGAGCCAGACCGCCTGTTTTAGAATTCTGGGTCACCGCCTACTAGTGTGTGCCTTTGCACACGGATCACCAAACCTCAGCTACAATTCTGTCATCCATAAGCTGACAGTAATAGTACACACACCATAGGGTTGTTGTGAGAATTAAATGAGTTAATTATGTACGCAAAGCATTTAGAACACTGTAAGTCCTTTGTGAATGTTTGATATCATTACTATTGTCATTAAGCATTTTGGTTTGCATATTGAAGGGTATTATGTTTCAATATACATATGTATTCTCTCTCTCTCTTGCTCCCTTTCTCTCAACCTCTCTCTCTCTCTTTCTCTCTCTCTAAGAGAGACTGAGAAGTTCCCTCTAGTACCCAGTCTCCCTTTCTTCCATCTAGTAATACAACTCTCCCCTGCCTAATCAAATTTTATCAGAGAACAAGCTGTTAAGTACATTTTTTAGACTCCCTTGCCAATAGGTAATGTCTGAAACTTTGGGGTCACTTTCTTTGAGGCTTGCCCTCTCTCAGTGTTTTCCCATTTCCTTGGGCTGGAGTGTAGGTATGGTACTAGTGAGCTAGCTTCAGCCATGCAAATAAAGGCAGCACTAGGGGACTGCAGAGAAATAAGAGAGAAGGAAACTTACTCTCTTGATGATTTTGTGAATCTGAGCCATCTATCTGAGCCATCTACTGACTCTTGATCATCCATCTACATTTTGCCTGTGACATGAAAGAGAAATAGACTTTTATCTAAGCCACTGCATTTTGGATGTTTTTCACAGTAACTTAGGTCAGACTTTAACAGAAGGAGCATCTCTTTCTGTCTCCACTTTTCCAATAGTACATTAAAGATAATTAGTTTACTTGTAGGGCTGTTATCAAAAGAATACATCAGAAAAATGTTTAAGATAGAAACTGGTGTATTATGTTACCTTTCTTTTGTGAATATAGAAACATTCATATTATCATTACATTATTTATTTGACTCTTGCTATATATAAAAGATTTTGCATATTTGCTTTCTTTTCTGCAGGCTTTTCAGTTTTTCAAATTGAATCTCCAAAAATGGAGTGAATAAAATTGTCCACTATATCATATGTGATGTGATGTTGTATCACTTTGAAGGATCATTTAATCCATTTCTCATAAATGATTTTTTAAAAAGAAACTTTTTTGGTCAAATAAGCTTAGAACACTTTATAAACACTTTGCCCCACCCTCTCCCTTTTGAAATTTGCAGTTCTCATTAACATATTAAGGTCTGGAAAATTCCTACAAAAAGAAACCTACTTTACTGTTTGATACATTATGCATTGAACATAATGCTTGACCTAAGAATATTTTTTCTTTCTGTAACACAAATGAACACCACACAGGAGAATATTATTAGGTACACAGTTTACGAAATGATTATTCAGTCCAATAGACATTTGGAAATGTGTGGAAACATTTCATTTTTCTGTTTGTCACAGTGACTGGGTAGTTGCAATGACATTTAGTGGGTGAGAGTCAGGGACCCCTAACATACTGTAAGAGGGACATTCCCTTATAACAACCCTCTCATCCCCAATATTGTGTCCATTGAGAAACATTGATTTTTTTGGTCCACTTCTTTTAGGAAATCTGTGGACAGTTGAAGGGCATGTTATTAATTAAAGGCATGTGTTGGACCTTGAGATTGAACCCAGATCAGACTCCTTATATGATTCTTTCTCTGGGGTGAGATTTTCTGATTTAGATATTGTGATGCTAAGTAATCATGAGCACATTCAAAGATTCCTCATGATATGCCTTCACATTTTACAAAGTTCTGATAACCTTCTGCATTAGGATTTTCCTTAGTATTTATTTTGAGAAATAATACTAACCATGAGGTCTGATATTAAAGTTAGAGATGAAATCAGAGGAAGCAAAAAAATCTCAAATGTTAGTCTGTTACCTGCTCACTGCCAGAGACATTTCAAGGCAAAATGCTTCTAAGTGCTCAGAAATCTGTATTTTCTTTGTTTTTTAACTGTCGCTAACTGAGTTTGAATGCCTCAGTTTATCTAAGCACACTGTAAACATGATAGAATTCAGCATGCTCAAGTTTCAGGACTGAGTGTCAGAAAGTCTGTGAGGCTCAAGTGTTCAGTATTTAGGAAGATGTTGAAGATCTCATAGTATTGATTGGCTACATATCTATGGCAAGATCCTGGAACCTCTTAGCTCTGTGCAAAGGGGGCAACAGAAAACTGTCATTTATTGTTCTTCTTGCCTGGAATGCTTTCCCGCAGTATTACCTGTGCTTATTCTATTCTTATCATTCAAATTTCAGCTAAATGTTATGTTGGAAAGATCTTCCATGAATACAGTCCCTTCCTCCCCACTCACTTTCTATGTCAGGATGCTTTTTTATTTCTTCCTTATAGCACGTTACCCTATCTATAATATATCTGATTAAAGTATTACCTAAATGTGTTTTTCACTACCTGCTGTAATGTGATAAGATAGCTCAATGGAAGCAGCCTTATTCATAGTTCTTTTTACCAAAATGAATGCTCTCTCTTCTAAATATTTTTCTGAATGAATGAGCGTCTCACATGATAAGTTTATGTATAATATTAGTAAATATGATACATTTTCTTGTAATATTAGAACTCATAAAAGTTTGGTGAAAACATCTCTTGCTATTTCATGTTTGTTCAGGGGCTTTACTTCTCAAGGTATTGAAAGAATGCTATGCGTATATTCTATCAATAGTATCTATGATTCTATGCCCAACAGTTGCTGTATCCTGATTCTTTGTTGCTGTTGTTGTAATGTTCTTTAGTATTCCAAAAGTTTTGCCTACTGCTGGAAGGGGAGAGGATTTGAGCAGGGGGAGGCAAGAATATGTTCAGTTTAGCTATAACCAGTTTTGCTACCAAATGCGAGTTCCTGTGCCTGATGGGCCAAACAAATCAAAATGTTTGAGTTTAGAGCAGAGGAACATTTTTTGCAGGGCTAAGCAAGGAGATCAAGTGGCTTGTGCTCAAAAAACCCCCAAACTCCCAGAAAGTTTTTTTTTAAATTTAATTTAATTTTTATTTTATATTGGAATATAGTAGATTTACAATGTTGTGTTAGTTTCAAGTGTACAGCAAAGTGATTCAGTTATACATATACATATATCCACTCTTTCTCAGGTTCTTTTCCCATATAGGTTATTACAGAATACTGAATAGAGTTTCCTGTGCTCTACAGTAGGTCCTTGTTGATTATCTATTTTATACATAGTAGTGTATATATGTTAATCCCAAACTCCTAATTTATCCCTCCCCCCCCACCTTTCCCCTTTGGTTACCATAAGTTTGTTTTCAAAATCTGTGAGTCTGTTTCTGTTTTGTAAATAAGTTCATTTGTATCATTTTTTTTAAGATCCCACACATGAGTGATATCATATGATATCTTTCTTTCTCTGTCTGATGTACTTCACTTAATTTGATAATCTCTGGGTCCTTCCATGTTGCTGCAAATGGCATTATTTCATTCGTTTTTATGGCTGAGTAATATTCCATTGTATATATGTACCACAGCTTCTTTATCCATTCCTCTGTCGATGGACATTTAGGTTGCTTCTATGTCTTGGATATTGTAAATAGTGCTGCAGTGAACATTGGGGTGCATGTATCTTTTCAAATTATGGTTTTCTCCAGATATATGCCCAGGAGTGGGATTGCTGGATCATATGGTAGTTCTAATTTTAGCTACCAGAAGGGTTATATAGCAAAGCAATTTTAAAGGCATGGTGAGGGAAGGGCGTCCCAGGGTGTGTGATCAGCTCATGCACAATTCTCTGGTTGGTTGATGGTTATCAATCCTTAGGTGACAGAAAGTCTGGGGGGCTACTGATCATCAAATAGTTAATTTCTTCCATTTGGTGGTGGTTTTAGCGTCTGAAAAACTCAGGATATATGCATCAGATACTAGTATCTAGGTACTTCAGAGAGGAGCTAAAGCAAAGGATATCGGGGAGGGGTCTGTCCCAGGAAGGCCCTATAGCAGCGGTCCCCAACCTTTTTGGCACCAGGGACCGGTTTCATGGAAGACAGTTTTTCCAAGGAACCAGGCTGTGGGGGCGTGGGGGTATGGTTCCGGTGGTAATGCGAGCGATGGGGAGTGATAGGGAGTGATGGGGAGCGATGGGGAGCCATGGGGAGCCATGGGGAGCCATGGGGAGTGATGGGGAGCCATGGGGAGCGATGGGGAGCCATGGGGAGCCATGGGGAGCCATGGGGAGCTATGGGGAGCAGCAGATGAAGCTTCGCTTGCTCTCCCACTACTCACCTCCTGCCATGTGGCCTGGTTCCTAACAGGCCGCGGACCGGTACTGGTCCCCAGCCAGGGGATTGGGGACTCCTGCCCTATAGTGTCCTGCCCAGTTACATTTTCACCAACCAACAGTAATGTCAAATAATGAAAAATTTGACCATAATATTCCTAATTTTGCAGACAAAATTAAAATTAATGTACATATGTTATTTTTTAATGGAACAAAATACATATTTGCATTTAATTTCCCTTGTATGATACAAGTATAGAAACTGATAGTAACATTTATATATAAACAGTTATATAAAACCTGAGATGGCAAATGATAGCTTCACAATAATTCCTCAGATAGCAATGACTTTGCTGTGACTCAATGACAAAATGAAATGGCTTTTTGGATGAAGCATCATAGATTCTTCACCTTCCATAATGTTATATATGCCTGCAAGCTTGGTTCACCCCATCACCCTCCTCTTTATAACATAAAACCAACTGACAAGTTAAAGGAATGATGCTCCCATAAAATGTCCTGAAACCCTGCTTACCATTATTAATAGCAAATGATTCCTTTTGAAGTAAAAGAGGATGTCAGGCTATTATTGGCTATCCTTAACTCTTTTCAGTACTCTTCTAGAAAGATGGTTTTCCAGGGCAGGTTATTAATTAAAGGGCTTGAGTTTTTCCCCTTTCATAAAGCATATCGGAGAAAACTTTGATGAGCTGTATTCTCTAAAATTATGAATTAGTGACACTTTTACACTGCTGTCATTTATAAATCACAATTTCATGTAATAAGGCATATCATAATTTTAAGCAAGGATTAAAGATTAGTAATGAGATCTATAAAGTAGCTAACATTAATGGAGACTGTGCTTTTGACCTAGGGCCTCAAGCCATTCCAAAGTCAAAATGCTAATCAGTTTTTTCTTGAATTGTATGAATAAAAATACTTTATTATAGAAGGTAGAAAGGTGGGGACGTTTCCTTTACTTAACTCCCTAATGAGGCCCTATTTTGCCCCCAAATAACAATCCTCAAAAGAACAACACAGTTGTGCAGGTTGACAGACATATATCACTTAGCCTTGATTTGTCATCTCTGCAGCCTTTGGTAAGTTTTGCTTTCAGTGTCCTCACACTGATTATTTTCCCATCTCAATTAGGTTGGCGGGGTTCAAGTTTGTGGTGCATTGTCTGTTAAACAATAACTAAATTACTGATTAGGTGGGAAAACTCAGGCACTCATTAAGTGTAGGAGTGGTTGTGCAATTGGATATGTGTGAGGAAAAATAAAAATACAACTGAATCGCTCACTTTCCCATTCTAAGCCAGACTGCTTTATTACCCGAAACCACATCCGTCCTTTTCTCTCCTCCTTAAATGTCTGGCATTAAGGTGGAAAATAAATACTTACAGTTTCACTTATGATTCTTTCATTTGTAGAGCCTAATGACAGATAGAAAAATTTTTTTGCATAGAAAATGAAGCTTTAACTATGATTAAGAGAATCAAGAAGTGGCATTTGCCATGTCTACCTTCTCTTATTATGGCCATTTATTCTCGTGTCCTCTTTCTTCATAATTTATCATTATGTTGGATGGATGCCTCTAAATGACACACAAAAACTATTGTAAAACTGACAGCATTGGAATAAATAATTCCTCTTCCACAAAATGAAGCTATTAAGGGATGCTGGAAAATAACATTCCACTAAATATGAGTGCATAATATATTACATGCAAGTTTATAAAAACTGCAGTGTGTATACTAAGCATAAGTGTCCATAAATTTCTTCAGTTCAGAAAACTGAAATATTAAAAATACCCTTTTTAAGCAATATATTCCTTGTCTTCATATTTCTATTAATAAGTCATTTGTTTTGAGCTTCTAAATTGGATATGTTAAACATTTGAATAAAAATAGCAGGAAGAGCAGTAGAAATGGAAAGATTCAATTATTTAAATGGTTTATTGGTTAATATTGGTTAAGTGATTTATTTAATATTGGTTAAGTGATTTATTTAAATACAAAGTTTGAGGGGGTTTGAATAGAGGCATTGTAAGGAATTTAAACAGCATGAAAAAAAAAAATCTCTCTTCTGTTGTAAGTTAGATCTTAAAGCAAAAATTTATGACAGAGGTCAGTAGTGGAGGAATTGAGCTTTGGCCAAGAATCCTATGCTTCATTGCTTTATAAATAAGAGCAGCATGTAAGATGAAGTGTTTAAAGTAGAGACAGCATGTTTGTTTCAAATGTAGTGAAGACTGTTACTGTAACCTTTTGATGAAAAACACAGTCCATTACTAATTTATATATTTAAAAAATCTAAAGGAAAAGTGCTATTTAAAAATCATTTTAAAAGAAAACTACATTGTCCTGAAGGGTATGTTTGTGTATATGTGTGTGTGTGTGTGTGTGTGTGTGTGTGTGTATTCTTAAATTTCAAAGTAACCTGTGATTGATACCTTGGAAGCATTCATTTCATACACATGTACTTCCAAAGGTATAGTTCATTCATTAACTTTTAATTTTTATGTAGTCTTTTGATCATGGAGGCATCTCCTTATCTCCACACATGGTTGGTATCTATGGCTCCATCTCATCGCATGATTAGTTTGATCATTTTCCTCTAATGCTCAGTTCCTGACTCTTAAGTGTTATTGTTGCACTTGAGGCAGTCAGTCACTTATTATTTTCCAGGGATGAATATGTTAAAGCATTTAGTTTTACAAAGCAGGATGATACCTCAAACTCCTTACCTTTATGTAGATAAGTATACTTGAAAGATCTCCCAATCAACAAATGAATCAGTCAACAAAGATGCATCTAGTACTAATTATCTGCTTGGCGTCCTGCTAGGTAAAAACAGAGTGAAGGTAAGAATTGAAGAAAAGAGATTCATTTGGTTTGCTTATGTATTCTGTATGCTATTTGCCTTACTGCTTACAACAAATACCTATACAGCACGTAATGTGTCTCAGGTACTGTATTAGTTACGAGGGATCAAGTAATGGATACTAGAACTTCCCTATATTTTGGAATGCACATTCGGCAATTGAAACTAACGGTAAGTTAGTAGCAGTAGTAATTAACATAATTATTACTCGAACTGGGCTACATACAGGGTTATGTAAAAATGTTTTTCAGAGACACAATCTATTCTAAGAGTGAGGGGAATTAATAAGAGCTAATTAGGAAAACTAAAAGTAGATGTGCTTCTTGGGAGTTGGGGGAGAAAGGGAGAGGGCAGAGGGTAGTGTGTTAGAGAAAAGAAACCAGCATTTTTTATAACCAGTTTTTTACAAGTATGTATTCACTTTCTACTATGTACTAGTCACTGTTCTAGGTACTGGGAATCCAGCAGTGATGGGGACCAGAATCCATGTCCTCATGGGAGTTTATACTCTAGTGGGCAGACACACAAGAAACACCTATGTACATATGGAATGAGAGACCATGCTAAATGTTATAGAGAAAAAAAAAAATCAGAGAAAAGATATAAGAAGTGCTGGGAGAGGTGGTTATTCTAAAAAACATGGTCAAGGAAGGACACAGTGGTAAGTTGCCATTTGAATGACCAGAAAGAAGTGAGAGTATAATCTATGTGTCTATCTGTGGGAAGAGCATTTTAGGTAGAAGGTACAACAGTGCTCTGAGGTAGAACAAGCTGGAGTTTAAAGAAAAGGAAGAAACAAAAGGAGTCAGGCTGGAGTGAAGTGAGCTTAGGGAGAAAGCAGAAGGAAATGAGATTAGAGAGGTAATAGGGGGTCAGACTGTGTACCGTCTTTGAAGCCATTTTGAAGACTTTGGTTTTTACCAGAGTAAAAAACCAAAGAGAACCAAGAGACTTTGTGAAGTTCTGAGCAGAGTAGAATTTTTATCTGACTTATATTTTAACATTTTTAGTCTAACAGCTCTGTCAGGCAGAGGCTATGGTGGGAGGGAAAGGGGCAAGATCAGTTGGAAATGATTAGAGCAATTCAGGAAAAAGTTGACTGTGGCTTTTATCAGAGTGGTAGCAGTGAGATGGTGGAGTTGACCAGATGACTGTAAAACCATGAAGGCAAGAGAGAGTCTGAGTTGTGAAAATCTGAAGGAAGCCTTAAATAACTGGCTCCTGTGCAGCAAGAGAGAAGCTGGTAAGAGAGAAGGCTGGAAGGCTGGAGAGTGGCAGAGCCGCAGGCAATGTCTTGTAAGCCATGCTGAAGACTTTATCCCGAGGTCCCTGGGAACCCATTGAAATAAAAGCATTAAATAACCTCTTAAGACAGCATGCCTTCATTATTTCACAGCTTCCACCTGTCAGAAGTCCAGGCACAGCTTAACTAGTTCCTCGGATCAGGGTCTTACAAGACTGAAATTAGGATGTTGGCCAGGCTGTGATCCTTTCTGGAGCAAGGGGTCTTCTAAGTTCATTCAGGTTGTTGGCAGAATTGAGTTTCTTACAGTTGTAGGACTGAGGTCACCAATTCCTAGAGGCTGCCCCTCCCCATTAGAGTTCACACAACAGCTGTTTGCTTCTTCTTGGCCAGCAAGAGAGAGTATTTCTTTTCAAGGGCATCTGATTAGGTCATGTCTAGTCAGGATAATATCTCTTTTATTAATCTATAGTAAACTGATTAAAGATATTAATTACACCTGCAAAATCTTCTCATCTTTGTCATATAATATAACATAATCATGGAATGATATCCCATTATTTTTACCATATTCAAAGGAAAGTTATAAGTATCACTCACACTCAGGGGGAGGAACTTGTACAAGACATATATAGCAGGGTGTGGAAATCTTGGGGGCCATCTTAGGATTCTGCCTACAGGATAGAGAGATAGGTATAGATCAATCTACAGGTTACATATTGAGCAGGATATCATGCTCTTTTCAGTCATTCTGGTCTCTGAGTATTTTATCTAGGGTAGACTGAAGGGGACCAGAGGGAAAATAAGACAAGTTAGGCAACGCTGTGCCAACTGGGACTGGTCTACTTTAGAAATTGTAATCTATTGAATCTTACTAACGAGATTTGGTGGAAGGTAAAGGGATCAGAATAAAAAATGATCCCTAGACTTTTGACATGGCCACTAAGTGAATATATGGTGTTATTTTACAATCCAGGAAATATGTAGGAAATATAGGTACAATGGAATGGAGGGAATGGGAGAAAATAATGTTCATTTATATACTAGGTCATAAAAGGTCTTGCAGCTTCCTCTTGACACCCTAGAAACACTTAGTTGAGTTGCCGTGTGAGGAGTTGACTCTCCACCTGGACAGACTGTATGGAGAAGCCCTGTGACCACATGGAGAGGTAGATCCAGCAAAGTGTAGCTTTCTAGCCATCACCGCTGAAGAGTCACGTAGTAAGCAAAGACTTCCTGGACCTTTCAGACTAGACCAGCCACCGGCTGAATACCACTGATTGACCTCCAGTTGACATAGCATGAAACCCAAGTATCACCCAGCCAAACTCTGCCTGAAATTGTAATTCACTAAGTTTTGGGAGAGTTAATTACACAGTAATAGTAACAAAACTTTATTTTCCAAGGAGGATACCATTTGTTCTGCTAAGCTACCAAATTTTTTTTCACTGAGCAGCATAATGGGTAGATAAACGAAATTGGAGTAACTGTGAGAGATTATGCTTTGTATATGAGGAAAAAATTATTGAGAAATAGAGGCAAAGGCATGGAAGGAGCAAGGAGATCTGAAATAAAGTGCAAGACAGTAAGTAAGTTTGAGTGAGTGGGGCAGACAGAGAAGAGAAATTTAAGAGGCTGCCATGATGAGTGCAACTTTAGTAAGAAGAATGAATGTTTAGTGATATTTTTAAAGAAATTATGCAATGTTATGTGCTATGTCATCTCCTCCTTGATGTTCTGACAAAAGCTTCAACAAAGACTTCCATAGCTTTTCAGTGCTTTTGGAAGACAGCACTTATTTTTCTATGCTGAAACAAGATTTAATACAAGAAGAAGGAGACAACTTTATCTGGGTTACACTTAAAATCATGAACCAGGTTCATAAATAATCAGAAACTCAGCACTCTCGTGGAACATAGAATTTTAAACTGATGCTAGAACTTAGAATCAGAGCCACTTATAACAATTGTTATTTACATTTAACTGATTCATGAACAATTCTTAGCTTACAGCCATACATATATATATATATTGAAATATAAAATATATTCATATATATTTATTATGTGCATATACATTTATATATGTACATTACATATATACACATTTTAATTGCTTTTTCTTTAAAAATTTCCCCTTTCTCTACTTATGTTCCTACTGAGATTTGAGTTATGATTTTAAACAATGTCAATTCCAAAATAGTGTATGAAAAAAGCCTTCATGTTTTGAAATTTGTCTTTAGCTTGATCATTTCTCTGTCTTCTAAATTTTTAACATCATTTTTACTTTACTTTGGCCTACTTTATTTTTGACCTACCTTTTCTTTTTTATCATGAACACACGAAGCTAATCATGGTATTTGAGCAAAGGGAAATAGACTCCTCCCAGTTTTCCATTGGTTAAAACCTCGTTTCCCTGTTGAGCTCTCATGATCCATCCTTCTTGTAACACACATGCATCTGCTGCCAGCTTATCTCCCAAAGCACCTTAACCCTCCTTATCTCACCTACAAACCTGCCTTTGGGCTGTTTTTTCTCTTACCCCCATTTAGCTACATGTCTAATCACCAGGAAGGGCATAGATTTAAACCAATTTTTTTTAAGAATAAATAAATCACATACACATGCAACCTGACAAAGATAGCTCAAGCCATAAGGATCATGAAGAGAAGCACACACAATTTCTGCATATTGCTAGTTTCATATAACTGTTTTTTATCTTCTGGACTTAACTTTCTCCAGTATAAAACTTGAATATCTGTTTATTTAGATGGTTATTATGCTTTTTCACCCAAATTGGAAACAGTGTTTCCAACATAGCTGCTCATTAGCCTACTTGGTGATGGATAGATAGATTAAGATTTATGCTTTGAGGAAAAGGGGCTCTGTTGAGAATTTCTCAAAAAAAGAAAGTCTGCACAAAAATATTTATAGTATTTATGTTTGAAAATAATAATTTTGTAATGCAAAATGATAACTACAATATCATGTATTACTAGTTCTGGGTATCTTCAGGCAAGTAGGTTATCCATGTATATTTTAAATATATGTAAAATCCTGTACCAGTAAACTATCTGGAGGGTCTGTTTCCTGAGGCTTCTTCTGGTACCAACCACTGTTTCAGTCAGGATTCTGGCAGGTTCAATGATGAAGGAGACAGTACACTTGGCAGAGGTGTAGGCAAGGCGAAGAGAACAGCAAAAATCACCATGTCTAGGATCGAAGAAGCAAGGGCAGAAAATTGTATACAAAAGTGCACTCAGGGCTTCCCTGGTGGCGCAGTGGTTAAGAATCCACCTGCCAATGCAGGCGACACAGGTTCGAGCCCTGGTCTGGGAAGATCCCACATGCCGCGGAGCAACTAAGCCCGTGCACCACAACTACTGAAGCCCACACGCCTAGAGTCCGTGCTCCGCAACAAGAGAAGCCACCGCATTGAGAAGCCCGCGCACTGCCACGAAGAGTAGCCCCAGCTCACGGCAAGTAGAGAAAGCCCACGCGCAGCAACAAAGACCCAACGCAGCCAAAATTTAAAAAAATAAAAAAAGTAAATAAAATAAATAAATTTAAAAAAAATCCACTGAAAGCTGTAGCAGTGAAAAGGGGGCTGCCTGGTGGCAGTTGTAGCTCTTAGGGAATACAGCTACTGCTTTAAAAAAGGCACTGAAACAGGTATATTGAGATATTTGATTTCTTTTCCCCCTTATATTGATTTATAAGTTTCAGGTGGTTTTACTCTGAAAAACTTTATTTGAAATATTTCATTTGTTACGGTAGATGACATAACTAGATGAGCTAGAGATTTAGTTATATACTGAAAGATATAGATTTTTGATATAACTAATTATTATTTCATATAGTTCATAAAGAGACCTATAACAAAATTAACACCTCAGGAGATTCTTTTTCCTTTCCTGGAAAATATTGATAAAAATTTCAAAGATATGCACATTTTTGTGAAGTAGGAATGTGTTATAATTTTATCAAAATATGAGGACAGTATAATATTTTAATTAGCATATCAAAGGGAGTAGAATTTCCAGGCTGACCCTGTATTGATTGCCAAAATCATTGTGTTAGAATGGAATAAATGCACATTGTCTCCCAAGGACTCCTCTTTTAATTCCCTTACACAAAGGCCTTTAAAAATGAAAGTCAAAATAACAGTCCCTATCTCTTTTTTTCTCTTTTGAAACATAGTAGGTACACTGAAAGAGAAATAAGAAATACTTAGAGAAGGCAAAGTACAAAATATAAATTGCCTTGACTTTCAAAATTCGAATGTCTCAATAATCTTACTTTTTTATATTTATCTCACAATGCTTTATTAAAAATGTGAGTTCCTATAAACATTTTTCCATTAAATAAAGAAGAGCTTTTCTTTCTGAGCTATGTGCAATATGTTCTAGAAAAATAGTATTCATCCTGAAAAGTCTAAGTTGAGTTTTAGTTCAACTTAGTTAACTCACTTAAGAATGAAAAGGAAAAACACAAATAATTTAATCAGTAGGGAAACTTGTTGAACAGAGAAAAACCTGCTAGCTGATAATTAGCAGAGAGAATTTTACCCTATCTGAAAAGTTAACTTCCTGACTTGACCTTTCCTTTAGTCTTTTTATAACATGTGTGCACATGCACACACACACACTTTAATTCACACATCTTATTCAATCTAATTACTTGGTGATTTGTCCAGTATTTCACATGGAAATAGAGAGAAGTAAGCAAGGTCTATATTGGTCTTAATTAACTAATATTTTTGAGCTACTTTCATTTACTAAGCACTGAACTGTTCATAAAAAGGTTAAAAAAAGAAAAATCCATCTAGAAGTGAGTTTAATTATCATAAGTGAAGTTGGGTTTGTGTGTCCAGTGTCCCCTAGTATATTAAAATCTGCAGAATAGTCATTTTCTTACATGTTTTTATTCTCCAGTTAATTTATCCTCATTTTCCAGGAGCTCATCTACATGTAAAGCTTCTTTGACTCCTATATTCTAGCACTTATATTTATCAGAGTCTATTAGATATGCCTCTTGACGAGAAAAGAACTTTTAGTTCAGTATACTTTTCTAAGAAACTTTCTTACACCAGTATCTTAGCAGTTTTGAGAGCCGTAGGAATAAAATCATGTTTGATTTCTCACCCTCTCCTTTGACTTTGTCATTCAGTCCATCACTAGCTTGTCACTTTGCCCTTTGGGACATTGCTGGGACCCACTTATGATTCACACTGCCACAGTCTTTATCTAGAGTTCATTTACCTTGTGCCAGGGCTACTGAAACAGCCTTCAAGGTAGAGACCTGTCTTCAACCTCTCTCCTATCCAATTTATTCAACCCTCAGCAACTGAAATTATTTTCCTCAAAGCAACATGACCTTCCTTCTCATTATCCTGAAGTAGCTGCCAATAGTGTTTCTCCTCAAGTCTAATCTTTTGATCCTTGCTTCAAGGTGCTTGACCTTTTGGTTCACTATTACCTTATCTACTCTTGCTCATATGGTCAGATCTTTCAGGACAGACTCTGTACCAACCTCCAGGCACCTACCCTACTTAGTCAGGTATTTGAGTATTCCTCCTTCTTTGGAATTAGCTTCTATTACACTGTCTTCTTTTTTCCTCTTTCAAAGTTCTATCCCAGGGTCAGTTTCTTCATGTTGCTTTCCTCCAAAAGGTTTGTATAGTAATAACTTACTAGTTTTTCAGGTTTTTATCATATGTGTCTCTAAACAGCTGATTATTAAATTCCTTTTATATATATGAAAAAATATATCAATAAATGGGAGTGGGTCCAGCATGGGAGATCTAGCCAGATTTTCAAGATTCTAAGCATCTACCCATATTGCTCCATAAAATGATTTGTAAGTTGCCATCCACCTCTAAATTGAGTCTATACCTAAATAATGTTTGAGTACTTAATCTAAGTTTTGTCCTTCTAGCCTTTGTTTGTGACACTGTTCTTTAATTTTAGGGCTTTAACCCTAATATATTACCTAGCAAGTACTAATGTATTTTTTTTTTTAATTAATTAATTTATTTATTTATGGCTGTGTTGGGTCTTCGTTTCTGTGCGAGGGCTTTCTCTAGTTGCGGCGAGCGGGGGCCACTCTTCATCGCTGTGCGTGGGCCTCTCGCTATCGCGGCCTCTTGTCGCGGAGCACAGGCTCCAGACGCGCAGGCTCAGTAATTGTGGCTCACGGGCCTAGTGGCTCCGCGGCATGTGGGATCTTCCCAGACCAGGGCTCGAACCCATGTCCCCTGCATTGGCAGGCAGATTCTCAACCACTGCGCCACCAGGGAAGCCCCAGTACTAATGTATTTTGACTGAGATGGCATCTGTTGAGCACTTTGGTTTGAATATTAAGCTTCAGACATAAATCTCATATTTTAGATATTAGCACGTGAAACAGCTTCTTTCAAGAATACTCATCTGTCTAATATTTTTCAGGAATAGAACATGTAAAAATTATGCAGAGTTTCCCTGGCCTAGTTTTGTGTTCCTACTTCTATGTACTGGGTCCAACTCAAATCCATTAAAACTGCCATGAATCAGGTTAGATATTTTAAGTCTTCTACAAATTTGATGGTCTTACTTGGCATCCCATCACTCCCTCACCCCTGCCTCTGATTTTAGGTTTCCAAAGCAGCCTAGAAATTAAATAAAAGCCCTTTCATTTTCTCTGTGGTATAAGGTGATCATGTAGTCTCAAGCAAACCTTGAGCAATATTCTTCTTGAAGAATTGTATGTTGTGTCTGGCTGTGAGCAGCTGAGCAGAGTGTTTTGAATAATAATGATCCTGATGATAAGAAAAATATAACTACCATTTGTCACACACTTTCCCTACATTGCTGACCTCCCATGGAGAGTTTTACAATGAAGGTTTCTGGCATTGTACTATGTGCTTTGCACAGATTACAACGTTCAATCCTTATAAAACTCCTAATGAGGCCATTTAACAGGCAAAGAAACTGGAGTACTAAAAGGTTAAATAACTTGGAAAAGATCACAAAGTAAGTGATTGAACCAGGTTTAACTGACTGCAAACCCTAAGCTCCTCAGCGGTACACTAGAAAGCCAAGATATTGGACTTCTCTGAACATGATGAGAGGGTAGAGAAAAACTCTTGGAATTTATCTCCACTGGAAATTCTGAGCACTTGCTAACATTGTCTGAATAGCAAACATTATCTGAATATGTAACTAAATATTCAAATTAGGAAATAATCATGGGTTTGAGGGAGGAATATAATAGAATGATGGAAAACTAACCTAATGGTTTAGTTGATCATCTTTTTTTAGGAATGAGGCTGCGTTGTTCTGACATAGATACAGCTGACAAAATATATACACCCAAAAATGTGTGTTCCTGTCAGGAAAGTAGTCATGTGCCCTGCTTCTTTGAAACAATGGGCACTGTTTCTACCACTTATTGAGTATTCAGCCATACTGTGCAAATATTTGAGTGATAATGACTGATACCAGATTTATAATTCAGAAGAATATGAGAATATCTTATATCCATATGTGGGTATTATTAAATATCTGCTGCCAACAGTTACTGATGAAGTAGTTGGTGTTCTTAATTATTTGGAAGATTGAGTTTTAAGTCTTTTATTAAAACCACCAGATTAAATAATCATCTCATAGGAATGACTGAGAAGTAGAAATGAGAGAAAAAAGAGTAATAATGCTTACCCTGTTATTACTTTTTATATCTTGTTATAAGAAATAAAATTAATCATTGAGTATAATTAGTAACTACATGAGTCAATGATGATATGAACTGTGCACAAGTAGAACACAGCTTTTGTATTATACTTCACTCTCTTATGTCAGACTTTTAAAATGAACCAAAACCCATAAGTGCAGAATCAGTGATTCTGTATTCTTGGACTCTGAAGGTTAGAGGTGATGGAGGACAAAATTATCTGCAATCTTGAAATCAGTAATCACTCTTTTCTTTCTGTCTCTTTGAGTACTCATTTATACATGGGCATATAAAAGTTATATTCATTCAAAAATTATCTCATGTATCATAGTAGTGGAATTTGAGTTGGTTTTACATCCATTAGTTGGGAATTGTTAAGTATCTCATAACTGATAATCCTCCTTTCCAAATCCTGGTTAAATTAACTCTAACGAAAATATCTCCTTGTGTTTACCTCTCTTTCTGTGTGTGCATGTGTGTGTGTGTTTAAACAAGAACAAAACCCATATTATATAGTTATAAAAATTGTTTCTTGAAAATGAAGAAATGATTTAAAAACTCACCTCTATTGATGGACCTATGTCAAAGAGACACAGGAACCACCTGAAAGAGCTCCCAATGGCCAAAGCTGGAATAATTTGAGCAAAAAAACACAGTTGTGATAGTTTACAATGCATAGTATAAAATAAATGCCACAAATCCATTCTGATATAAGTAAATTATTGAATAAATTAAATGGGGGAGAAGAGGCAGATATCTAGTGCAAAAGGATTCCAAATAAATTATGTAGATACTCCATCCTAATTGAGAAGGAATATAACTCCCCATTCTTTAAGTGTGGGCCTCACATAGTGACTTCCTTCCAAAGAGTACAGGATAGAAAGGGGGGAAAAGAGTAACTCTATAGTAGAGAAAACAGACAAGCACAGCTTCAGTCAGATTATCAAGGCCAACATTAGCAGTCATAAATTGTATTGATACTGTGTATCCTTGAAATGATATGATGAAAATGACACTTTACCTCTGTGATACTCCACCATGAAACCTATAACCAGTCTAATCATGAGACAAATAGCAGACAAATTCCAACAAATTCTGAAGTTTAGAGGTGATATAGGACAAAATTATTTGCACAGAGGGTCCTATGCAATATGCTTGACCCAGTATTCCTCAAAACTGTCAAGGTCAACAGTGAAAGTCTGAGAAATTATCACAGCCAAAGGGAGCCTTAGGAGATATAACAACTAAATATATCATAGCCTGGATGGGAGCCTGCAACAGGAAAAAAAGAAAACTTGAATAAACTATGAACTTTAATTAATAAAAAAAAATCAATATTTTTTCATTAATTATAACAAATATGCCCTGTCAATGTAATATATTACTGATAGGGAAAACTGTGTGCAGGATGATGGAGTTATATGCAGACTCTTTGTACTATCTGCCTAATTTTTCTGTAAATAATAACTGCTTTGGAAAATAAAGTCTATTAATATAAAAAAGATATTTCATAGTGAATTAAGGCTACATTTAGAATGGGTGTAGAAAGCAAGATATTCTCACTCCCATTGAGGACATGGACTTAAAGGAAGCAAAGAAACAGATATCAGATTCCTCTGAACAACCCATAAGGCCAACTGAAGCACTGGTGTTAAGAGAACAGCAAAATGAACAGCAAAATGGAGAAAAAGGAGAAAGTCAGATAAGAATGAGAACAAGAGAGAGAAAGAAAAAAGAATCTAACATTCTGGACTGTAGCCTATATGAAATGCTACCTGAGAAATTTCCAGGGCAGAATAGACAAAAATTGTTCCAGAAAGGCAATACTCTTTGTGCCACCATGGAAAATGCCTTCTATTTTCATGAACCTTCAGCACAGGTCTTGTATTTTGGGAAATGTAGATATTGGGATATTGGCTAGTAGCAGACGATCTGTAATGGCACATGGACAAGATATTGAACTAATTCAGCAGAAACTGGTACGTAGAGTTAAAGAATCACAAATTCACCCTGAAAATCATTCATTGTAGAGACTGGAAGTGATGCTGATTCTCCCAAAGTTTGGGATAGAATTTTAAGATGCTTTCATTTGACTATCAAAGGAGACAGCAACACCAGGTGACAGGACATGTAGGCTACATTTATAAAATTCTTTTTCATAAAGCCTTGTATCTGCTTCCCTTTAACTTCTACACCTTGTACCTAGTTGTGTACAGACAAAGTTCAATTCCATAAGCTTTTCTAAACTAGCACTGTGTGACAGATATTGTTCTGAGTTTTGTGTTACAAATGAATGAAGTCAAGTTTCACCTTCCAAGGATGTAAAAAAATGTTGTCAAGTTATTTTAAAACTTGAAGTAGCCTTTTGGCATGTTGTGACCCCTGAGAGCAAGCTGGATCACCAGCATCTGTACCGCAGCTACGTACTAAAATTTGACTGTGATTCTCTCTCTTGTTGCATCTGCTGAAACCTGTAGGATCAGATCTAGCAATACTGCCTCAGTATGTGCTGCTAATGTAAGCATGTGAAGGACATAGACTTCATCAAGTTGGACTAAGGGATCTTTCTTGAATGAATTATCCAAGACATCTACCTGACTAAAGAAACAATGCTAGCTCTTTATATGTAAAATTAGAAATCTTTGATATTAATAAAAAATTTAAGTAACATACAGATTTTAAAAGAAAACAAAATAAAATCATTGTGGACCCTCAGTGTTGACATAATAATGTTTATCCCAAAGTCACATTAATATATAAAAATATAAAGCAAGACATAAACCTTCCATATTTAGAGCTCCTACATGCAGCTATAAAATCAAAACATATTTATGAATTAAAAACAAAGTACCAAAATCAATATATTCAAATTTACAATACTGATTGTGTCATTGATACTAAATAAATAACCCATGAAGAAGTACTTCTTTAATGACTACTCTTTTGTTCAGGTTTGCCTATTTGCAATGCAGTATGCTAGTCCTGCATTGCCCACAAGGGTTCTATTTTGTGGAATGTAAATGAAAATACTTTTTTGTATCTCAGAATGGAGCACAAATATAATTTTCTTAATGTCATTTAATTGCAATGCCATGAAAACCTCTAAAGATAAACGGATTGAGTATTTACTTTTAGAAGGCACAAGCCATATTCCACATAATTACCCAATGGTATGCAACATACTTATATCTGTTAGACATTCTTTTAAAATTCAGCCAGTTTTAGTAACATGTACTGAAGATAACTAAAGGAATTTTCAGACTATTTGTATTTTCTTTAACTGTTCTTACTCATAGATAGATGAGTATTTTTCTGTATATCATCAAGTTGTTTGATATTTATTGTTATATTGCTATTACTTTAAGAATTTTAAGACTTGTTATTTTAATAAACTTGAGATTCTTTAAAATTGAAAATACCTGTTACAAGAAAAAAGATGGATACTTTTTTTCTGATTATCTTCTTCCGCTTTTTAAAATTGTACATGACATTCAGAAACATGGACAGTTGAAAACTGTAAAAAGGACAAAGGGACACTTTAAGTCCATTTTCAGAGATTTTCCTCACTACTAATTTTTTCATGAAAGAAGAACATGTAACACTTTCTAATGATATATCCATTTTAAATGCTCTAACTCTGTGATTAGTAACTGTTGTAAAAATATAGGAATTTCAGCATATTCTTTATGGGAGAAAAAAATGCACGCTAACATTATGTATTCCTGTCTAAATCTTGTATATACATATTTTCTACTTGAATCTCAACTGTTACTGCAAAGGTGTGAAATCACATACATCCAGCTTACGTTTAATGATGAAAATAATTTGACTTTCCTCTTAATGAGCCCTCTGCAGTAAGGAAAATAAATCTTAGAAAACAGAGATGGAAAAGACTTTCAGTTAAACAGCTGTTTTGTTTTTTGTGTGTTTTTTAAATATTCAGCCTAAAATTTGTTGCTTTTATTAGCATCCACATTCCATTCACTGTCTTTGAATCATGACAAGGCACTAACTATAAGTTTTTAGGGAGCTTTTTATATGTGGGCATATTCAAAAGAATAAATACTGAGACATATATGAAATCTCATAAAGAAAGTACCAGAATGGCACACATGCATAAGCACTCTGCCACTCCTTTAATACAAGGAACCAAGTCTTGTTTTATGTCTTTAACGTAATTTTCAACAACTCAGAATCTGGTGTTTTGCAAAATATTAATAAAATGTTTAACTTTTCTTTGAGTCATGGATTTGTTTTATTCATCTTTTAATATTATCTGTAATTTCTGTGTATTTAATTGAGTTTTAAGGTCCTTTGTAAAATAATGATAATATACATACCAAAAAGTACATAAATTTCAAGTGTGAAGCTTGATGAATTTTTTCAACTTGAATGATTGCTGGAACCAGCACCCAAATCGAGGATATCAAACATTATCAATACCCAGAAAAGCCCTTTCACGTCCCTTCCTTGTCTGGGAGTAACCACTATTCTAACTTACCTCACCATGTTTGTTTTCTAATTTTATTAAAATGTATTCACACAGGAAATAAACATTTAAGTATGGATCTTTGGTTTCAGATTATATGTATGGATTTCATTCATGTTGTTTTCTGTAGCAATAATTTGTTCTTTCATATTGTTATATGATATTGGTTTACCAATAAACTGTAATTTATATATCCATTCTGGTTTTTTTTTATTGAAGTATAATTGACTTACAATATTATAGTAGTTTGAGGTGTACAACCCAGTGATTCAATATTTTTGTACATTACAAAATGATCACCATGATAAGTCTAGTTACTTTCTGTCACCATACAAAGTTATCAGAGTATTATTTACTCTGTTCTTTATGATGTGCATTACATCCCTGTGACTTATTTATTTTGTGACTGGAGGTTTGTACCTCTTAATCTCCCTCACCTATTTCAGTGGTCCCACACCCGCCTGCTGACAGCCACCAATTTGTTCTTTGTATCTATGAGTCTGTTTCTATTTTGTTGTATTTTTCTTGTTTTTGTTCTTTTGTTTTTTAGATTCCACATGTAAATGAAATCATATAGTACTTATCTTTCACTTTCTTACATCACTTAGCATAATGCCCTCTGGGTCCATCTATATTGATTCAAATTGCAAAATCTCATTCGTTTTTATGGCTGAGTAATATTCCTTTATATATATGTTTGTGTCCATATATATATACATATATATGTGTGTGTGTGTATATATATATATATATATATATATATATACTCATATATATGTGTATACATGTAAAACATCTTCTTTATCCATTCATCTATCGATGAACACTTCAGTTGCTTCCATATCTTGGCTATTGTAAGTATTATTGCAGTGAACATAAGAGTGCATGCATCTTTTTGAATTAGTGTTTTTGTTTTCTTCAGGAAAATACCCAGAAGTGGAATTTCTGGGTCATATGGCACTTCGATTTTTAATTTTTTGAGGAATCTCCATACTGTTTTCCATAGTGGCTGCACCAATTTACAAACCCACCAACAGTGCACAAGGGTTCCCTTTTCTACACATCTTCTCCAATACCTGTTATTTGTTGTCTTTTTGATAATAGCCATTCTGACAGGTATGAGGTGATACCTCATTGTGGTTTTTTATTTTTTTTGCTTTAATTAATTAATTAATTTTATTTTTGGCTGTTTTGGGTCTTCATTTCTGTGCGAGGGTTTTCTCTAGTTGCGGCAAGCAGGGGCCACTCTTCATCGCAGCGCACGGGCCTCTCACTGTCACAGCCTCTCTTGTTGCGGAGCACAGGCTCCAGACGCGCAGGCTCAGCAGTTGTGGCTCACGGGCCCAGTTGCTCCACGGCATGTGGGATCTTCCCAGACCAGGGCTCTAACCTGTGTCCCCTGCATTGGCAGGCAGATTATCAACCACTGCGCCGCCAGGGAAGCCCCCTCATTGTGGTTTTGATTTTTATTTCCGTATTAGTGATGTTGAGCATCTTTTCATGTGCCTGTTTACCATCTGTATGTATTCGGACAAATATTTATTCAGGTCTTCTATCATTTTTAACTGCGGTCTTTTTTTTTTTGTCGTTTGGTGTTGAGTTGTATGAGTTGTTTTTTTTTTTTTTTTTTTAATATCTCTCCATCTGTTGGTATCATCTTTAATTTCTTTCATCAGTGTCTTATAGTTTTCTGCATACAGGTCTTTTGTCTCCCTAGGAAGGTTTATTCCTAGGTGTTTTATTCTTTTTGTTGCAATGGTAAATGGGAGTGTTTCCATAATTTCTCTTTCAGATTTTTCATCATTAGTGTATAGGAATGCAAGAGATTTCTGTGCATTAATTTTGTATCCTGCAACTTTACCATATTCATTAATTAGCTCTAGCAGTTTTCTGGTGGCAGTTTTAGGATCCTCTATGTATAATATCAT